>NW_025215101.1:28159-36398 GCF_004010195.1 Chiloscyllium plagiosum | reverse complement strand
GAATGTTTTTTTATTCATTCACAGGATATGGGGAGTGATGTCACAGCTGGAGGTTGGAGAGATAGAGGGTGTGTGGGGGAGGCATGTGGTTAGTGCAATGGGGAGGGATATAGGAGATGCAGATAGTTCGACAGATAGGAAGCTTTTCAGGGACTGGGTGAGGTTAGAGAGATGGGGAGGGGTGTATGGCCTGGAGATAGTTAGAGAGATGAGAATGCGTGTGGCGGTTGGAGGTGGTTAGAGTGATGGGGAGGAATTATGGATTGGAGAATGTTAGAGCGATAGAGTGTGCTGAAGCGGGTTAGAGAGATGGGGGAGAAAGACCCGAAGGAGGGAAAAAGGATTGGAAAGGGAGAAGGGGTTGGAGGTGTTTCAAGAGATAGGGAGGGAGAAGGAGATTGAGGAGGTTAGAGAGATAGAACTGGGAGTGGAGACTGGAGGTGGTTCGAGAGATAGGGAGGAAGAAGGAGCTGGGGAGGTTCAAGAGATAGGGAGGTCTAAAGGAGGTTGTAGAGATAATGAGTGAGAAGGGGCAGAAGAAGGTTAAAGAGATAGGCAGCGGAGTTGGGAGCTGGAGGTTGTTCGAGTGATAGATAGGTCTGCAGTAGCTCATGAAAATAGTGGAGTTACGGTGGGCTACTGAGATAGAGATGGATTCAGCATTTGGAGGAGATGAGAGGAAGAGATACAGTGACAGGTAGACAAATTATAAATGGTATTACGCAATGGTTTACTCGAGAACACATTGTCCAAAACTGTGAAATGGACAAGCGACTAACTCATTAAGTGAAAACTTAGTAGGTCCAATCACAGGAGCCATAGAGTCAGTGCCATGCAACACAAGGAGGCTTCTCTGTTAACTGCAACATACATAAGAAAAATATCCGGCAGATCCTGAAAAGTCCTCCTACCTAACGTCTGGAAGCGAGGGCCAGAATTCGGAGAACTGTTCTACAACTGCTCAAGCATGAACGTGACATAACAAAGCCGTATGGTGTCAGATCAAACATCGAAAAGGAAATCTCCCGCTGACTCCCCTCCGTCAAAATTATGGTGTCAGATCAATCATTGACGAGAAAAGTTCCTAGAGGAGCGGTGGCTCAGTGGTTAGTACTGCTGCTGCACAATACTCGGCTCTTTGGTTCGACCACTGCGTCGTGCTACGCTCTGTATGGAGTTCGCACATTTTCCTCATGTCTCTATGTTTCCTTTTGCTGTGCGGGTTTGCTGAACTGGCCAGGCTATATTGCACATGCTGTACAAGGATGTGTCGACTCGGTACGTCAATCGGGTAAATGTGGAACAATAGAGGTTGGGGTGTGGGCCAAAGGTCCTATTTCCACACTTCAGGCATTCTAAGATTCACCAGTAAGAGGGGTGCGGCCGTAATATTAGGATCGAGATGGTCGGATTGGGAGGAAACGAAAAAGAAGAAGGAACATATTTGACCTCATCTTCACAACTCTACTAGTTGCAGAAACATTGATCAGTAATCAAATTGAAATAAGTACATACCACATGCAAGATTTCTGGAGAAAAATGTCCCACTTTTACGTTGTGAATACGAATACCCTCTGTGTCTGTGTGTGAGTGAGTGTGTGTGTGTGTGTGTGTGAGAGAGAGACAGGAACACAGAGACAGAGAGAGAGAGTATCACTGTGACAAATGTGGCAGATTTCAAATAGATGCTGGAATTCAGTACTGACTGTTTGAAGTCATTCCGATCATTCCCATCAGCTGAAGAATTGTACCACAGCACAAATTTCTCTAACTCTGTCTGGTGTATGTTCCACTTTACGTTGACAGTCAAGTCAGGAAACAAACTCTTGCTCAATGGAGAATACAGGAGGCCCTACCAGAAGCAGCACCAGGTGCACCTCAAAATGGGATGAAGTTACTAAACTGAATCTATTACTCACCAAATACCGTAAGCTACAAGTGAAATATAAATGTAACCAACGAATCAGACTGATCTGTGCAATCTTTTCCCATGCAGTCAGGGTGAATGGCGTTGGACAATCAAACAACTCACTGGTGGAGGTGTATCCGCAAGTATTGCCCACTTTATTGATGGAGGGGCACAGTGCAACAACAGTAAATGCAAGGCTGAGACTTTCACAAAAACGTTCAGACAAAAGTGTCGATGACCTATTTTAGTTATCTCCAGATGGCAGTCTTCAGCTGAATCGATTCATGACGTGTGTCATCTACAAGCGGATGGACGTAATGAGAATGTAAAGCAATGGGGTTGAAAACATTCCATTCAATGGGTTCCTTCTGGACTCTATCGCTGAAGTCTACCTGACAATGTGGAAAGCTATTCAGGTGTGTCCTGTGCACGCACGCAGAGTAAACATCAACCAATTCCTGCCCCCTTGGTCGAATCTCTGACATTAATGAAGAGATTAACGGTACCATCTACGGTGGCATCAAGGAAAACTTCCTCAGCACCAACCTGCTCACTCAAGCTCAGTTTGATATCTGCCAAGGGCACTCATTCCCTGACCTCCTGGATGCCTTGATTTAAAGAAAACGCACAGGTGAAACCTAGAGGTGAATTGAGAGTGAGTAGACTTATCATCATCATCATAACTGCATACCACCCAAGTGTGGTGTCCAAGATTAATAGCAAGACTGGAGCTGATGGGAATCAGGGAAACCTCTGCACTGGTTGAAGTCGTACCTGGTACAAAGGAAGGTGGTTGTGGGTGGTTGAGAGCAGCTATCTCAGATTCAGGATGGCTCTGTAGCAATTCCCAAGTGAACGTGTATCTGGGTCAGCCTGCACGTCAGAAATGGAAAGGTAAGGCACCATACACCTGAGGAATAATGGGATGCTCTCTCTAGCCAGAGATGATTAGTGATAGTTTAACTGGAAAATCATCATGCCTCACGTTAGGGGGAGGTTCAGTGGGACAGTTCTTTACAGTCACCTCAGTCAGTGCCGGAATTGAACCCACAATGGCGACATTAACGTGCATCACAGGCTAGCCATCCAACTGATTGGATAAACCAAGTCATCACTCAACTTCTTATGATAGACATGTTAATCTAAACTATTCAGGTGTAGTTTCACATCTCTGGAATAGGTGGAAGTTAAAGCACGCTTCATGGATCAGAGAGGGGTCACTTATCAGTGAGATTTAGAAGTGTTCTCTGTCTTTGGTCCAGCAGTGTTCAGATGCTTCATAAATGGCCAATCCTCCACCGTAACGTCACAAATGGGACGTTGCTAATGATTGGAAGATCTTCAACACCATTTGTGATTACTCAGATATGCAAAATATGGAGGTGAGTTCTTGAAAGAGAAAAGCATCATTCGCATTAGGCACATGCCAGAAAACCTTCACTTCTAACGATACAGAATGGAATCATCGTCCTCTAGCATTCAATCTTATCACTATCACTGAACTCCCAACTATGCATATATCAGAGATTACGGCTAACCAGAACTAAACGGACCATATTAATTCATTACCAGTTAGTTTGAAGGGATTCTGCTCAACCACCGACTCTCTTGTGCCTCAGATGATGCCTGACCTGCTGAGCTTTTCTAGAGCCCCACCTGCCAACCCCGTTTAAACTCATTGGCGAGGAAAACATATCAGGGGCGAGGAATCCTGCCGAAACGCTTACCTCATGATTTCTGAAAGCCTGTCCACCATCTATCAGACAAATGTTGACTGTATGTGTGATAAAACACCCACCAATTGCCTGGGTGAGTATAATTTCAACCCTAATCGACTGACAGTTAGTAGCAGCAATGCCGGCAATTTACACGACTCTCTGCAGAAATTAAGCAGAGTATGTCTGAAAACATAAACATAAAAAAAAAGAACAGGATAGCAGATGCATGTCCATCGTCTGTTCCAAGCCACCCATCATCATGATTTGGAAATATCCTGCTGCTCCTTCAGTGTCACTGTTTTAAGTTCTCTCCGAATGTTATTGTCACTCTTGCGACAGCACTTGGACTGCAGCGGTTCAATGTGGCTGTTCATCTCCACCTTCTCAGGGGCAACACCGGATGGGCAATAAATAATCGCCCAATCACATTCCATGAATAAATTAGAATGAAAAATATTGTCCAATCATGCCCATACTTGGACACTGAGTATTGTGTTTTGTGAGAGCGGGCTGGTTGAGTCCAATCAGCTTGTGGTGAACAGTTGAAGCAAGCTGTTTGAAACAAACTGGCAGGTTTTCAGAGGCATGGCCGATATACATGGCAGAAAACAGGCACTGACATTCTTATACAACATTACTGAGCTGTGAGTTAGACAGAAAAAAATGAAAATGATACTCATCTCTGACTGCAGAATGTTTAGATGGATAGTGATATTGTTGCCATGAAAATGATTATGCGTGAATATTACCATAAAATAATAGTATAAGGTAAAATATCTATATTTTCGAAGGCGTTTGTTCTTGGATACGGTAACAAGACTCCCCATTTCAAAGCTCCTTATTGAGTTCTCTGCTCTGTTTTCATCATATTGTTGTCAGAAAAATGAACTAAAGAAATGGATAGATCTTCTGCTTATTTCACAACCAAAAATTGGTTATTTTCCAAGAATGTCGGAAATGCAGCAAAGAGAATTTGCTGTCAATGGTTCGATCAATGTGGAAAACATTTGCATGGATATTTATATTCTGAGTCACATACAAGGACGTTGGTCTGGGATGATGCGTACCATCAACGTAGCTGTTCAGTTCTGTTTGGATACTGATGCCATGTTTTGCAGGTGTCCATCACCTTCATAACACCTTCATTCGGGATCTGGTCAACGGTACAAACACATAGTGTTGAGGCGGCACAACAGAAGGGAAAATGTTGCAAAACATGTTTGAGCTGCGGTGAATTTTACAAATGTTGAATTGCGCTTGGAACAGTACCTAGGCCTGTGCTAGTGCATTGGCCAGTCTCTCCCACACATTTCCCTGTTGTTCAGTACATCTGTAACCGGTCTGTTGTGTGGGCATGTGTGAATAACTATCCAGTTTCAGTTTGGAGATTCTCTGGACAGATATTAAACACGGTCACTGGTTTGGAGGTAGTGGCGAGGACCAGTAGCACTGTGTCTGAGTCCAGGGCTTTTTCAAAGTTGTTTTAGTAGATTTGGTGCGTGCAAGATGGTGTGTTCAATGATCTGAACATGAATCAGCTGTTTACTGAAGTCACTGAATTACGTAACAATTAGATGTGTAGTCTGGCAAATTAATTATTGACCACTTCAATTGTTTTCAACTGAAATGGAATAACGACTGATTTATTTTAAAATATGTAAGAAATGAAGAGATATTAATTTTTCATTGTATAAATCAAAAAGTGACCTGTTGTATATTTCCCTATGACTAATCAAGCATCAGTCAAACATTGTCTGGAAAGCTGGATTCTGTGAGCAGGATGATGGCCCTGGCAACATTACCATTCTATCTGGTCTGTGTTGTTCCACTACCACACACAGCCAGGCAGAAGGGGGAGCTCTTTGGTTAATTACAATGTGATGATCAGCATTGATGCTGAATACCGCCGCTGCTAGGCTGCTCTGGGGCAGGTTATGAGTGAATAAATGAAAGAGAAACACATAATTTACCCCATTATCATCAATCCACATGCTGCATATACACATTTCCTTTTAATACAAGAGTATGAGTGGCTAACACACAGTCCTTGTTGGGAGGAAGGGCCATGCTCACATTTTGTGGTCCCATCATGACGTTAAATAGACCGCTCTGTGCTGAATGGGACAGACTTTAAAGAGAGCCAAGGTTAGAGTAGTGCTAGAAACGCACGATAGATCAGGCACAATTCGAGGACCAGGAAACTCGACGTTTCGGACAAAATACTTTCAAAACGAATGAGGCACGAAACCGCCAGGGAGAAGAGATAAATTTCAGGATTGTGGGGCTGGGGAGAAGATAGCTCAGAATACACAGGTGGATGGAAGTGTGGATGAATGTGATAGTTCACAGAGGAGGGTGGAGCGGATCAGGTGGGAAGGAAGATTGGCAGGTCGGACAGGCCATGAGGATGGGGCTGAGCTGGCAGGTTGGGGTAAGGTTGGGGCAGAGGAAATTAGGAAACTTGTGAAGTCTACATTGATGCCCTGGCGTTGACGATTTCCGAGGCAGAAAATGCTATCACTTCCACAAACATCCATCCACTTCAACACTGAAGTTCAGCAGTAGCAGTATGTACAGTCGACAAGATGAATTGCATTGGGATTATGAGACAGGAACTTCCAAATCTATGGCCGTCGACCAGACAAAGACATCAGGTACATGGGAACATCACGCATTTTCAAGCTCCATCTTTCATAGGGTCCGATAAAATCAAGTTTGGTCATGATTTTACAATTCCCATCTCCTCTGATCACAAAATCATTCCATGTCCAAATGCAGCAGGTCATGGGCAACAACCAGGTATGAGCTGACAACTGGCAAGTAAAATTCGTACTATACAAATACTAGACAAAGACTATCATAAACTATGTCACCCTCACCATTTGACATCCAATGACTTTCACTTTACTGTAATCTTTGGCACTACCGTTCTCAATTTTATCCAATACCATATTGTTGCTGTGGTTAGCACATCAGTTCAGAAGCTCGTAATCCTGTAGTCTGGCCAAAGCCTCTCCACTATCTCTGAGTCTTAATTCATGAACGTTATGGAATAATCTCCACTTGTCTGAATGGGTTCGGGTCCAACGGCGCTCAAACAGTTTGACAGAGAAGAAAGAACTCACTTGATTGGTCCCGATCCACAATGACTGTCTTCCTCCACCACCGACTCTCTTCAGCATGTGTGAAAACAATGGTACAGCATCTTCCACACTCATACTCGCTGCCATCTGGAAGAAAAAGGGCAGCATCTGTAGAATAATGATCATAATTAATTTGACTCTGCCATAAATCTTGTAAAGGACAATACTGGACGAAGAGTTCGATATTTATTATGACTCGGTCTAACTTTAATAATCTGAGAAGTGATGCCGTTTTCGTGAATTGGAAACAAAACCGAGATGATAATCAGAATCGGAACAGTGTCAGGTATTTTGAGGGAAGATTAAAGTGGCTCTGAGGAAACGTTTCCCGAAAGTAAATAGGGTGAGGCTGCTAATTCAGAGCTCCCAGGAAGTCAACGAGCTTGCAGACACGAAATGGCCCGCTAATGTCAGGCAGTGTGGAATATGAAGGTGCGAGTATTGAAAGGAAAGTAGACAGCGAACAATGCATGAAAAATGAAGCTGGCAAGAAATATCAAGCAATCTTTAGCAGATTTTTTTTTAATAAAGAGAAAGAAATTCTGTGAAGTGCAGAAAATAAAAGGCAAACAACAGAAACCACAAATAGATATAAAAGGTTTGTATGTGGTTCTAAACTTGAATTGAAGCCTAAAGGGATCTCAACTATGTAAGCTATTGTGATGAATCTGGAAGAATTGTCTGAGAACCACATCCAAACCTTCCCGATGTTACTGTGTTTAGGAAAATCTGACCTTGTCATCGCAGCGGGTTGGTAAAGATGGCAATATTTGGAAAACCTTGCTGACAGTTGTGAGATCACTCACAACGGTAAAGGAGGCACATCTAAGAGATTGCAAACTGAAGACAGAGGCCTTAAAAGCATTTACAAAACACAGGAAAAACGTAAGCAAGCAGTTAGGATGGCTGAAAAGTCATCATGAAATATCTTTTGGAAAATCCCAAATTAGTTCTCAGGATTACGCGAGGTGCAGGGAAATAGTAGGTCAACTCAAGGACAAAGGAGGGAGTTAATGCATAGTGCTGGAGGAGGTGGATGAGGTCATTAATACATACTTTGCATTGTTGTACTCAATGGAAGAGGACATGTTGGATGGTGACTCCGGCGACCGATATGTCAATGTTCTAGAGCATTTCAAAATAAAATAAAAAGACGATATTCTGGGGTGTTTTGAAAAGCATTAATTTAGGCAAATGAACAGGACATGATGGGATCAATGCCAGTTTTACTGAAGCAAGCGAGAGAGTATATACGTTGGGACCTTGTGAACACTGTTTATATGCTCATCAGTCAAACGAGAGGTTGCAGAGAACTGGAAAATAGCTAAAGCTTTTCCTTCGTTGAAAGTGGGCAAAAGGAGTAATCTAAGAAATTTCAGCTTGCTGGGCCTTCGGTCGTTGGTAAAAAAAAAACTTATTGGACAACATTCTTAGAGACATGCTATACTCACATTTGGAAAAGTTATGGA
>NW_025215101.1:11941-28118 GCF_004010195.1 Chiloscyllium plagiosum | reverse complement strand
AGGATTAAGCGAGGTGCAGGGAAATAATAGGTCAAGTCAAGGACAAAGGAGGGAGTTAATGCATAGTGCTGGAGGAGGTGGATGAGGTCATTAATAAATACTTTGCATTGCTGTACTCAATGGAAGAGGACATGTTGGATGGTGACTCCGGCGTCCGATATGTCAATGTTCTAGAGCATTTCAAAATAAAATACAAAGACGACATTCTGGGGTGTTTTGAAAAGCATTAAGGTCGGCAAATTAACAGGACATGATGGGAGCAATGCCAGTTTACTGAAGCAAGCGAGAGAGGATATTGCTGGGACCTTGTGAACACTCTTTATATGCTCATCAGTCAAAGGAGAGGTTGCAGAGAACTGGAATATAGCTAAAGCTGTTCCTTCGTTGAAAGTGGGCAAAAGGAGTAATCTAAGAAATTTCAGCTTGCTGGGCCTTCGGTCGTTGGTAAAAAAAAACTTATTGGAGAAGATTCTTAGAGATATGCTATACTCACATTTGGAAAAGTTATGGACTTATTGGCGATAGACAACATGGCGTTCTAGGGGGAAATCGTATCTCACATGCTTGATTGAATAGGGAAGTGGCAAACTAATTTCGTCATGGCAATTGGGAGATAATGCATTTCAGAATGTCTAATGCAGGAGTTAAGTATACAGTAATAGGAAAATCTATCAGTCGCATCAACATCAGAAGAGACCTAGGTGTACAGGTTCACAGTTCCCTGAAAGTGAACACACGGGTGAATAGAATGGTCAAGAAGACGTTGATACATCTATTATAGCATACAGAATAAAACGAAGGAAGGTCATGTTGCAGCTGCTTGAGAGGGCAGGGATGAGCAGTGTGTAAATTAATTAGTATCATAACAGTATCAATCCCATCCTTTTGATACAATGGTACTTCGCTGTGTTGGCCTATTTATCCTTCCTTGTGAAAAACATTGAATACCTCGTTCTCAGCCTGGTCATGTTGTAGCCAAAATCTCTGCAATGACAGCTACATCTGACCTGTTTCAAACTATTTGCACCGTGTTACCATTCGTCTTGTTCAAAAGTTTGGAAATTATTCAGGGATGGCAGCAAAAGCCAAATATCAAGACGGCTGTAGTGTCTAGAGAAAGTCATATTGAGAGTAACGTGTGTGAAATCTGGGAATATTACAGGGATATGGATCTTTCCAGGGGCAACAGAATAAAACACCAGGACGCAGGATATGGCTCGGGTGATTGGATATACACACATGTAGCCCAGACTGTGACAGGTGGACTGAATTGTTATCTACACAAATTATGGCCAATGTTGCAGATTCAGTTCACCCCAGCTGAAACACATTTTGTTCTCACAATAATAGTTTTCAATTGTAACATTTCAGGACGTGAGGACTTTTTCTGATTTGAGGCTCTGTTGAGCTGACCACTGATCAAGAACTGATACCTGAGAGTTATTACTGCAGGCAGACATTTCTGTTCTAACAGTTTGAGGTTGGAGTCCCATCAAGACATAAGCATAAAAGATACTTAAATACAGAACGGAACACATTCCAGTGCATGAGGTATTTAAGTTACTCGTATCAGTTATGGAAATAAGTCTCAAAATGAGTTCACAATTATCCCAGGCTCCATCTCTTGCCTGAACACGATCGGCTGCTCTCACTTAGCCCTGAACTGAGGTCACAAATTCGAGAAGAAAAATAAACAGGCCCTCTCCAGAGCCTGTGCAGAGGCAGTTGCCGGCACACATTCCATTTGGAGTCCCACCGTCAGAATAGGAAGGTCCCAGATTTGATAATGGGACTATGCATTTGCAGCTCAATTACATTTTTTTTTTCAAAACTCCAGAGACAACCAGGAATATCCCAGATTCTTTTCTCTCTGGCTCCGAATTCCCAGTCTTTGTCAGATCCTCCATGTTCTATAACTCTGCCCAACTCTGTAAAACCTCTATTTCTTTGTACATTCGTACTTTTTAAGATTCTCTAAACCCACAAAAATCTACCGTTTTGATAAGCTCTCCTCATCATGGACAAGACCACACATGGACTGGTGGTTTAAATTTTGGAAGAATTTAAAGTTTGCAAGTACGTTCTAGGTGGAGAAAGTTGAAATCGAGCGCTTGCAGGAATCAGAAACCAAATCTTGCATTGTCAATGCAGGAGACTTATTAGAGCAGATTTTACTGAAAATAATATTACATATTTTGGAGGATTTTACAGAGATAGATGAGGGTTGCAGCAGTAAGAGGCGATTTGGGAGACACATGCATTTATAGGGGCTAATAAAGGTTGGAGATATGTGGGAGTTTGAAAATTTGGTAGAGATTTTAGAGACAGGATAGGCTGGAGGTATTTTCACAGAGAAGTAGAGAATTAGAATTTGGAATTTGCAGAGATAGGAAACTGTGTAGGGGCAGATGGTTGTTGCAGAATCAGGAAACCTGTCGGGACCTCTGGATGTTTCACAGCTGGTCAGACATTGGACTGAGTTGCAAAACAGGCAAAATTATAGGGGCTGGAGTAAGTTAAAGAGGTGTGAAGAGCTTTAGGTGCTGGAGAAAATTTCTGATATGCTGAACACTGCAATGGCTGGAGGGGGTTTTGGAGACAATGAACTTTGCCAGTGCAGAAGGGGGTTAGTGACATTGATGGTGTTGTGGACTGGAAGATATTCCAAAGATTGGCAGATTTCTGTGGATTGGAGTATTTACAGAGAAAGGGAGAGCTGTGATGTCTTGAGAATTCTGACAGATAGAGGGAGAATTGTCGGGTCTGGAGGAGATTCTACATTGTTTCGGTATATGTTTGGGTGCATTTTGTTTTTTGATGGACGTTCAAAGATAGAAATATACCCTCCACCATCGATGGGATGACAGAGATAGGCCATTATTGGAATTGGAGGACCCTGAAGACATCACTCCTGAACCATGCAGACCATTTTTAGCAGCGAAGGATGTCATTGATCCATTATGTTTGTACAAGCTCTTCAACTGAACTCACGACTGAGTAATACTCTCCTGCTGACCTCCATATCCTGACACACTTGTTTTAATCACAATAATTATCCAAACCCGTCTTGAACGTTTCCATTGAACATACATCTTCACCACATTCAAGTGTATATCAACTACTTGCTGAGTGAAAATGTTCTTGCCTATATCAATAGTTCTTCTTTTCTATATCTCCTGATATCTGTGCCCTTACATTTTTGTTATTTTTTATAAGCCGGAACAAATCTATCAGATCTATTCAATTCAGTATGTCTATGAATTTTAAAAAAATCAAGAGATTTCCTTTTCGTCCACTTCTCTCTATCTTATTCACTCTAACTGCATAATAAACGTTTCTCCTCCGTGGAAGCAGTCGTGTAAATCACATCTTCATCGTTTCAAAGGTGTATGCATACGTCCTATCATGTGACATTTAGAAATGTGTACAGTTGTGGTCTGACATGCGTTTAATATAAGTTCAACCTCCTTGCTCTTATATTCTGTCCCAATCTTGTGAAAACCGGAATACTGTATGTTTTTATTATGCTTAATGTCCTACTAACTTCAATAATCTGCATAAAAAATTCACCTATTCCTTCGCCCCTGTAGTTCTTCAGATTTAACATTCTATTTTATATATTCTTTTAAAGTTATTGCCCGGATTGTCTCATGATTCTCTGCGCCCAACTTCATCTGTCATCTCTCCGCTCACTGCACCAAGTTGTCAATGTATTTTTGGTACTGTCGAATTTATTTAAGTTGTGTGTCAACGGCGAGCTTTGAAATGGGTCGCTGCACACCAGATGTACATCGTTCATACATATCAAAACCAAAAAGGGTCCTAAAACTGTCTCTTGCAGAACTTCACCGACAATCTTCCTCCAGCCTGAAAAAAACTATTGACCATTCCTGCTGGAACTCAATTTTGGATCCAAATCGATACCGTCCTTTTTATTCCATCAATAAATGATTTTATTGTCATGAATATCGAGGAAAATACAGTGAATCGTGTTTGTCGCCTATTCCATACATGTCTTCCTCATCAACTGTGTACCTTCCAAGGGACAGAGTTTCCTCTGCTCCTTCTTTACAGTATAAGTATTGATTCTAGTGTTCAACCAGCCTTACTCCAATTTTGAACACGCTCACTATGATGTGTCCAAAGACGATTCTGGGACAGTTGTCAGTTTGCTCTTAGTTTTCGCATAACTCCACCCAGTCTACCATCTGTCCTCTGAACCTTCAGCATTCCTCCTGGTTACCAATCCGATTCTCTACCTGACACCGATTCTATTGGGCTTCTCTGTCATCCAGGGAACGTTGGATTTGATTATTCTTCATTTTCTATTTGTGGAACCATTTCCTGACTGGAAACAAAGGATCGCCACTGTGAACAGAGCCATTTGTTCAGTTTTACGTAATATGGACAAACTGGTGTTCCAGTAAATCCATCCCAGCCTGATTCTAGTAAATTGATCTTTCTTATGTTCCATTATTGCATTCCATTCTCACCCATAATCCTGAAATTTAAGGTAAAATAATCACTGTGTCCTGGAATGTTCATGACGGATATGGGATCCATGTTCTCGATCTTTTTCGAATGACCAGATCCAACATTACATTTTATTTTTTAGATGAGCACATACTCATGCAAAACGCTCTCCTTCCTGTGATCCACGGAAAACCTTCCCTCACTCTCCTGACATTATCAGTGTCCCAATCCATGTCTGTATAACTGAAGTTTCCCAATATCACTTCTCTTATTGTTGCCATCGTTCTCAACTGTCCCCGCATACATAGTCTCTCCACACTTTCCACTAGTTGGCAGCACATAGACGTTACTCACAGTGTAACTGCAGACAATTTTGTCTGTCGTTCCAGGCAAATTCATTCTCGGAGAAATCCCGTTTCTCTGGGTCTGATGAATGGAAGTTAAATCAATACTTCTAATCTTTCATCATTTCGTTTCTTTCCTGGTGCATCGGAATACTTCATAGCCAGCACTATGAAACACTTAACCCTGCCATTCCTTGAGCCAGCACTTGGCAGCATTACATCACCGGAGTTTGTGCACACTTATCTGCATCTCTAGCTTTCCAAACTATATTTATTCACATCCATGCAAAGTGCACACAATTTGGATTTTTTTTTCTCTCTGACTGCATCGCTCCCTCCCAAACTTCTTTTTGTTAATTAGCACCAGCTGCACGTTCAGGTATTGTGAGAATCCTGGTAGTCTCGAGTTTTATTTCTTTTTGGTTCCTATATTCCCACCAATATAGTTTAAATGCCTCCCAAATGCCCCACAAACAACTCACTCTCTAAATCTATCATTTGCAACCCGGTCCACCTTGTAGAGTTGTTGTCTATCCTCGAACCCATCCCATCGTCCCATGAATCTGAAGCCCTCCTGCAGCATCATCCTTTCAGTCATACCTGGATCGATTGAGCACTCCTTTCTGCGCTGCCTTGTAAACGGCGCTGGGAGTATTCCAGTGATTACTACTTTTCTGTTCCATCTTTCTCGGACTCAGTCCTAAATTCTGATTCGCAGACGACTTCACCCTTCCAAACAATGTCAATCCAACCAACATGACCATGACGTTTCAACACTCAGTACTGCCCACATGAATGTCCTGCACACACGGTGATATGCTTGACCCCACCATTCTGGAGGTATTTTATCAGTCACAGAAACACTTGCACCTTCCTCAGCATAGTCACTTCCATTGCTCTTCCTTCATTTACCCTCTCCTCATGTATAGTCCGGCCTCATTTGGTGCCAGAAAGCTTGCTCAGACTGCACACCCCTCAGCAGTCAGCGCCTTCAACAGCTTCTGAAAGGATAATCTCATTTTAACTGAGTCCACAGGCTATTCATGTATATATTGACTGTTTCTGTTGGACTCACTAATCACCCATTCTAATCACTTTCCTTTCCCGGCTGTTAAGACTGCAGTGTGATCAGCTCTCTGAATGTGCTATCCACCTCACGCTCAGAGTCGCAGATGTACCACAAAGACTAATCGTTGTCTGAGTTCCAAATCGATACTCGCTGCTGTTTTGTACTGTCCCACTCAGTGCTGCTCACTCTCAGGTTATCTGCCTTTTCACTCCCAGGTCATATTCGATCTCAAGCCTCAGCTTAGACTTATAATGTTCCATTCTGCAGCGCTTTCTTTGTTCATGGAAGAAAGCAGAAAAGAGGAGGAGAATTTAATGGCACAGAGTCTGTTACAGTGATTGAGAAAACTGTCGAGAGATAACGAGTAAAATGGAGAGGTACGGAGCCCTGCAGGGCCTGAAGCAGACGACTGGAAAATGTAAACAGAGCTACCGGAACTGAAGAGACAAAGGAAGTAGATGATAGCTTGTTGTTGCTGAAAGTTGTTACTCGATTTAGAGCTCTGTAAAGTCTAAAAGGCTTGTAGTAAGATGTTCACACAAATATGAACACTTGACCAAAGGAAACAATGACAGACTGGCAGCTTTGGAGGTACTAGGATCTTGATCTTGTGGATGATTGAATTAATTGACTTGTCATGACTGGAGGGTGTAAAGTTTAAGTGGGCCCTGTCGAAGCTGCAGGTGTTCAAGGGCACTCAGTGCAGGAAGAGGGACAGAGTAAGGGAGCAGTGTCAGGAATGGATGAGACCATAGACACAGGATGAGTGGTCGGGACACAGACAAGGAGGGTGTTATTCCCTGAAATAGCTTTCTCACCATTGGACACGTCCACCACATGCAATCATAAAGGATTCAGGGAGAAGATAATGTGCTGTAATTGGCTGTGGTAGCCAAGGAGGGAGGAGGAACTGCAGGGGTTCACTCAGGTAGGGAAGTTTGAAGGGTTCGGAGCATTTACAGAGAAAGGGAAAGTTTAGGGACAGAAACAGTGAACTGAAATGGAAAGTTGCAGAGTTGCAGAGAAGGTTTGATTATGATGCTGGGAGAGTTATAGGGAGTGGAGGAGCAAACACAGATTGTGGCCGGCCTGTTGTCGCAGGTGGAGAGGGTTACACACTGTAGGAAGTGTCGCAGCACTTGAGAGAGCTTGATAGACAGTGGACCACAAAGGCTGTAGGGACTGCAGTATAGCCGACAGATGGGGAGCCATATTTGAGTTTGAGGAATGTACAGAACAGAGAGTGTTGCAAGGAATGGAGGAGTTCACAGATGTTAGGAGGGCTACGCACAGTGGTGTAAGTTGTGGAGAATGTAAGGGCTGATAAAGGAAAAAGGATCAACAGGCAGGGAGGTGGTAGGATCAGGAAAGGGTAAGAGAGATAGAGAAGATTAAGAAGAGTTGTTTGTGTGTGCAATCAGGTTGCAGAGACGTTAGGTTACAGGGAATGGAGAAGCACGCAAAAGTAGGGACGCTGCAGGATATGATGTTACAGAGATAGGGGATGTTCCAGCAACTAAAGGAAGTTACAAAGATAGGGAGGGTTTTGGGCCGAAGGAGGAAACATTGTGAGGAGATTGTGTTGGTTAAACAGATGGGGACGTTAGTAGTGACTGCAGAAAATCGTGGAGACAGAGTGTTGCACAGACGTGCATGTGTAGGCCATTCAGTTCCAAGATCCTATGAACTGTCTGATACAATCAGGACTGATCATCTGACTCGGTACTCTGTTTCCACATTCACCACATTCCTTTTGATATAGCCATGACTGTAAGAAGTTCAGTATGAGGCAGGGTTGGATTGACTGGAGGAGTGGATAACAATCGGGATGGTTGGACTGACTGGAGGAGGTAATGTGGAGAGAGAGGCCTGGCGTGACTGCAGGAGGTGGCAACGGTAGGAAGGTTGGAGTAATCGCAGGAGGTGACAGAAATTGGGAAGATTGGAGTGCCTGGAGGAGGTGATTGCGATAGGCAGGGTTGGTCCTGAAGGGAGGGAGGATGGGAGTGACTGGAGGATGTCACACAGACAGGGAGGGCTGTGCAATCCGGTGAAGCTGAAAGTTAAAGAGATCGTTTCTCAGACAGAGGATTATGAGGATGTGAGAGGCAAGTTTAATGCACAGAGCGTGAAAGGAGTTTGGAGCATGCTGTCAAGAGTGGTTGCGGAGGCAGACACGACAGGGCATGTTAGGTGGATTTTAGATGAGCACATGCAAAAGAGTCTGACCTCTCAGGGATGAAAGTGAGAGAAATGGGCATGCGGAGTGTGGTGGGTAAAGTCCAAGGAAGGGAGTAGACTGTGTAAGAGGGAGCACGAGGAATAAAAGCAAATTGAAGCATAGGAGAGTCTGAGTCATGTTTGGAGGGAGGACACGTACACGAGTGGAATAAATTAGCAGCAGATTGCTGAGCGACGATGAAACCCTCATTTGAACGTGACTGGAAAAAGTCACTGTACACTATATCATACAGTTAAAATACTCATGACTGGAGGGAACGCAGGTTAGACAATGGCAAAGAGATAATCAGGGAGGAGAGTGATGAAACGCAGCAGTGGATGAACATGGATTCAGATCCACAGGAAAGGAATGACACCACGGCCTCGCGCATGAACCACAGCAAAGGAAGTTATTTTTTGAATTATAGACTAATGCTAAATAATATTCACCTCTGATACAATTTCATCGTAACTCAATGTAAACTGTCCAACTGAACCGTGTTACTGAAAAATGTAAACTGTCCAACTGAACCGTGTTACTGAAAAGATAGCGCAGAACTGGAATCAGAGAAACACTTCAGATTTCATATCTGGCGCTTCTCTGCAAAATGGGATGATAAAAATGTTGAGTGATATTCAGAAGAAACAAATATATTTCTTGGTTTGAGTACTAAACATCCAATGGTAAATGGTTTTCCAAAATCTATAACCACAAGTTCAGGATGGGAATTTACAAAATTGGCGTTACGGGTCCGCCAATTTTATTCGAACAAATATTGTTTGACTCACAAAAGTTTGTAATGCAGGAAAAAGGAAATTAATAATGGATAGAAATAATCTTCGGTCACAATTGAATTCAATGGCGGGTAAGTACCCAGAATTGAAAGAATGAGTGTCCTCCATACTCATTACAGGAGCACATTCGAAGTGTCGGCGTCATCTGCTTGGTGGAGAAAGTGAGGTCTGCAGATGCTGGAGATCAAAGTTGAAACTTTATTGCTGGAACAGCACAGCAGGTCAGGCAGCATCCAGGGAACAGGAGATTCGACGTTTCGGGCGCAGGCCCTTCTTCAGGAATGAGCAGAGAGTGTTCAGCAGGAGAAGATAAAAGGTAGGGAGGAGGGACTTGGAGGAGGGGCGTTGGAAATGTGATAGGTGGAAAGAGGTCAAGGTGAGGGTGATAGGTCGGAGTAGGGTGGAGGCGGGGAGGTCAAGAAGAAGACTGCAGGTCAGGAAGGCGGTGCCGGGCTGGAGGGATTCGGCTGAGACAAGGTGGGGGGAGGGGGGATGAAGAAACTGGTGAAGTCCATGTTCATCCCCTGTGGTTGGAGGGTTCCCAGTCGGAAGATAAGATGCTCCTCCTCCGACCGTCGGGTTGTTGTGGTTTGGCGGTGGATGAGTCCAATGACCTGCATATCCTCGGTGGAGTGGGAGGGGGAGTTGAAATGCTGTGCCACAGGTTGGTTGGGTTGGTTCGTCCGGGTGGCCCAGAGGTGCTCTCTGAATCGCTCCGCAAGTAGGCGGCCTGTCTCCCCAATATAGAGGAGGCCACACCGGCTGCAGCGGATGCAGTAGATGATGTGGGTGGAGGTGCAGGTGAATTTGTGGCGGATATGGAAGTTTCCTTTGGGGCCTTGGAGAGAAGTGAGGGGGGAGGTGTGGGCGCAAGTGTTGCACCTCCTGCGGTTGCAAGGGAAGGTGCCGGGAGTGGTGGTTGGGTCGGTGGGGGGTGTGGATCTGACGAGGGAGTCGCGGAGGGAGTGGTCTCTACGGACAGCTGATAGGGGAGGGGAGGGAAATATATCCTTGGTGCTGGGGTCTGTTTGGGGGTGGCGGAAGTGACGGCGGATGATGCGCTGTACATGGAGATTGGTGGGGTGGTAGGTGAGGACCAGTGGGGTTCTGTCCTGGTGGCGGTTGGAGGGACGGGGCTCAAGGGCGGAGGAGCGGCAAGTGGAGGAGATGCGGTGGAGGGCACCGTCGACCACGTCGGGGGGGAAATTGCGGTCCTTGAAGAAGGTAAAAGGCAAGAGACAGGCTTTTCGAGACGGTCGGGCTTCAGAAGATAGAGTTAAGGATGAAGGCCGAGAACATCTACGAACGCTTTCAGCGATAAGCGTCCGTCTTGAAAAATAACTTGCGTGATAATTCTTTGCAGTTCCGATGTGAACAGCCGCCAAGCTTGGCCAGGGATCGGGACGGATGCACAGGCGGACCCGTAACGTCATAGTACAGCGCGGAGCCTGAAAGTGCTTCATGTAGATGCTGAAAATCTGAGACTGAAACAGGAAGTGCTGGAGGAAGTCACCAGGTCTGGCAGTACAAGTGGACAGAGATTCAGTTTTAACAATTCCGGTGCAGTGTGTATCTTCTGCAGAACTCATTGTCCGGGTTATACAGTGTCTTGGGTGACAGCATTTTTAGCAGCATCACCCACATGTAATATCTGTAACATGCAGCATTTTCTTTGAATCATTGGTTGTTGTGCATTTGGCATTTTCAACGAAACTGTTGAAACGTGTTTTCTCACACTTGTGAGCAGGTGTGGCTTGACAATCCAGGCCTTCTTAGTCAGAGTGGAGTTCTTCATGTTTGAGTCCTTGGTCCAGCCATCTTCAGCTGCTTTTTTCAAAGTCCTTCCCTTCGGAAGTAGGGTTATTGATTGTCGATTGTGCAATATTCACCATCATTTTCATCTGCACAGACACTGATCTACGCACATCCGCATGTACAGGTTGTAAGTTCTCTTGTTGAGCTGACAGACTTGTCTCATTGGGAACAAATTTATAACATGAACCTCAACCTAGGCTAAAAGTCTTCGGAAAAATCGCTTATCTAGATGTAGCAAGACCTGGAAAGCATCTAAAGTCTGCACATTTAGCAAGTAGCAGTCATATCATATATGTGCCCTGCAACGGCCACCTTCGACAAGAGAATCTGAATGACCCTTTTTAACAGTCAACTGCAATATCATTGCTGAAGCCTCCCACGAGACAGGGCACTGGCAAAAGATCTTGCAGCGCTCAACTCACCTTCTAACTGCGCATCATTTGCAAGACATAGGCATTATGTGATATGGAATGCTCTCCATTTGCCTGGTTGAATGCTGCTTCAACAACACAAGCAACTTGCTAATATGTGCGACAAAACAGCACTTTGCCAACCACCTTCACCATTCATTTTCTGGCCCATTTGCGTAGAGTAGCATCAAAGACTTTTATCCCTTGTGTAAAATTCTTCTGGACGGGGAGCTTTTGCTGTTCATTATCGGTTATTTACATCCCAGAAATAGGTTCGTACCTCAGGACGTACAATGCCTCATAGACTCTGGGAGCAACAAAGAACAAAGGACAAAATGTCTTAACAGCCCAGTAACAAGCCTTTCGTCCCTCCAAGCTTGTGCTAATTCACATCCACTGTCTGAACCTATTACCCAATCCGTAAAGATCTGTATCCCTCTGCTCCCCACCTACTCACGCATCTATCCAGACGGACCTTAAATGACTCTACCATGTCTGCTTCTACTACTTCGGCTGCCAACGCTTTCCAGGCATCTACCACCTTCGGTGTGAAGTATTTTCCGCGTGTACCCCTTAATCTTTTCACCTCTCCCCTTGAATGCATCACCTCTGGTTATTCACACTGGGAAAAAAAAAACTTATCGCCATCCACCCTGTCTATAGCCTTCATGAGTTTGTTGACCTCAATTAGATCCCCCAATGTCCTTTTTTCCAAATGAAAACAATCCTCACCTGCTCAAATTCTCTTCATAGCTTCCATAACAGGCAACGTTTTCATAAACCTTCCACACATCCTCTTGGGTAATGTGGCGACAGGAACTCCATACAGTATTCTAAATGCGGCTGAACCAAAGTCTTGTACAATTTTAATATGACCTGCCAGCTTTTATACTCAGTTCCCCGACCGATGAACACAAGCAAGCCATATGCTTTCTCGACCACTCTATCCACCTATGCAGCAACCTTCTGGGTAATGGACCGGAACTCCCAGATCCCATTGCTCATCATTTTTTTTCCAAGGCACTTCTGATCACATCATACAACATGCTTTATTCAGGAATGTTCCTTTTTGCTTTTGTTAGAGCTTTTTGTATCTTTCGACATGAATGGATCATTCATTTCTGAGGGGGTGTGTAATAGTGTAAAGATGTCTTTATGAAATTAGATTTGATTGCTTTGAGATTTGACGTGTATGGTTTGCATTTGTATCTCATTTCATGGAGTAATAGATTGAAAGAATTGAACATTAGTGAGTCAAATCAAACATGAGATAATGATCCATCTGAGTCACTTCGTCCATCAGTCTATGAAGTTAACACCTTTATCTGGAATGTCTGTGGCAAAAAAAACTTTCAAACCCCAGTGTGAGTATAAAAGCACAGCACCACCCCACCACCGCCCCCGGTGCACACACGAATTTGAATGTTTCAGTGAACTGAATGCAGCAAAAAATATTTAACATTATCCAGGTAACAATCGAAAAAAAAAATCCATAGCAGAGAAGCATACCTATGTTGTATTTGTGCGTAAAGATTAACAGATCATTCAACTTGGAGGTTTGTGAGGAGATCAGCACCATGGAAATGTCTGGATTGTGGAAAAGATTGCAAATACCCAGGCCAGTTGGAGGCTCATCATCAAAGACACTCCTGGGAGAGAATGTTGACCTGCTCCATTTGTGTGAAGGGATTTACTCGGTCATCCAGCTTCCTGTAATACCATTGGGTTAACACTGACAAGAGACCTTTCCCCTGACTGTGGGTAACAATCTTTATTATCTGTAAACGTCTTAAATTCAATGGTCTTAATTGAACATCAACCTGTTCACAGAGGGAGAAATCATTCAGATGTTCCATGTTTGGGAAGGTATTCGCTTGGGTATCCAACCACATGTCACACAAACGTCTTCACTGTTGGGAGAGAAACTTTGTCTGCTCTGCTTGGGAAGGGATAAACTTCACAGTCTCGACTAATGTCACCCAGTCGAGTTCAAACTGCAGAGAGGTCATTAGTCTGTTGTGTGTATGAGAAGAGAGTTATTAAATCAGCAAAGCTTCAGACATTCAAGCATAGCTATACTGTACAGGGACCTGCACTGAGCGTGGGAATGGATTGACTTGTTCATCTCTTCTCAGTGAGCACCAGAATATTCACACGAGGAAGAAACGTTTACTTGCTCCTTGTGTGGGAAGGGAACCACTCGATTCTCCAGTCTCAGCAGATATGGGCTTGTTCCCACCATTAACAGAAACTTTTAATGCTCTGACTTTGAGAAGGGCTCTAGGAGCAACAACGTTTTGATAAAAAAAAAGAAAACACATGAGAATTAGAATTAGAATCAGAGCATAAACCTTCCAATGAGCACCCACATATATTCCTCTACCCCATATTTGCCCAGACTAATAGCCAACCCTCTTGGCAATTTAGCGAGGCCAATTCACCTAACCAGTGAACCTTTTGGATTTTGGGACTAAACCTGAGGAAAACCATGCAGAAATAGAGAGAATGTAAAAATTTCTCACAGATCGGTGTCCAAGACTGGAATCAAACCTGGTCACTGGCTCTCTGAAGCTTAACACTGCACCACCATACCACATTGTGGGCGAGGCACTTCATCTGCACTGTGTGTAGCAAGAGAATCAATGATTGGTCCGCAAATGTGAGAGGCCAGTGAGCTGGAATCGGTTTAGTTCAGTTGGCTGGGTTGTTATATTACTAACTCGTTTGATAATAGGCATGTGGGTTCGATTCCCATCACTGGTATGAGATTGCCATTAAGGCTGTTCTACGCAACCTCTTCCACCAGCTGAGATGTGGTGGCTCTCTGGTTAAATAATTACCAATCACTTCTTTCTCTAAATAAATCAGTAGTCCCTATGATCTGGTCAGATTATGGTAGCACACACATTCCAGTGAGGTCGCATGTGATTGCGATCTGCTGTTACTACGTCCAGAACTGAACTGCGTTCATTCTGTTAGCAGGGGTTTACGTAAATGGATATTAGATTAGATTAGATTACTTACAGTGTGGAAACAGGCCCTTCGGCCCAACAAGCCCACACTGCCCTGCCGAAGCGCAACCCACCCATACCCCTACATCTACCCCTTACCGAACACTATGGGCAATTTAGCATGGCCAATTCACCTGACCTGCACAACTTGGACTGTGGGAGGAAACCGGAGCACCCGGAGGAAACCCACGCAGATACGGTCAGTCGCCTGAGGCGGGAATTGAACCCGGGTCTCCGGCGCTGTGAGGCAGCAGTGCTAACCACAGTGCCACCGTGATATGAATGATACCTTCAATTGACCTGGCGGTTAAGTGTTCAGGTGTCAATCACATCAGATACGTATCTTTATTTTCCGTTGACTTATCTCGAATTAGAGGAGACTGGGAGACTGCCCTGTTCTTGGTCTTTTTCTTCATTGTTGTGGCTTGATTTGTATTTTAAAAATATTTTCCCACATTCAGGATTTCTGAATGTGCTACACAGCTACTGAACTCCTTGTGAAGTGTTGCCCTTTTGTCAGAGGTACAGGAGCTAAAATGCGCCGATGGGCAGTTGGAAACACAGTCAAATAGTGAAAGCACAAGATTGGTTTCTCATCAGTGTGAACATGTTGATGGGACTTCAGTTTCTGGTCACGTATATAGCATTTCCCACTCTCTGGCATTTGAACAGTTTCATGTTACTGGGAACCCGTTGGTATATCAGGAGCATGGATGACTTAAGTGCATTCTTTCCGGAATTCGGAACACATTAATAACCTCTTGTCAATATAAATTTGTTGTAGTCTCAGCAATTTGCTGGAATCAATTATTTCTTTTCAAAACTACAGCAGATACATGGTCTCTCATCTGTGTGAACTTCTGGTGTCTCAGAAGAATGAATTATTGAATGAATCCATTCCCACACTAAGAGAAGTTGAACAGCCGCTCTCCAGTGAGTTCGCAGCTGTAAAGTGAGATCAGATGATGGCCTGACTCCACTCCGACTGTACTAACACTTGAATGGTTTCTCATCAGTGTGAACACATTGGTAGAACACCAGTTCCTGAGAACTTTTAAAACTTTTCCTATACTCTGCGCAATTATATTGTCTCCCTTCCATTTGAACTCACTGGTGCATCAGCAGTTCAGATAACTGAGCAAATTCCTTCTCACATTCACAACAGTTGAATGGCTTTTCCACAGTGTGTTTGCACTGATGAATGTTCATGGCAGAAAAGTAATTGAATCGTTTCCACAGTCAACACATTTCCAGGATTTCGATCCAGCATCCATATATTTATCTGTCTAAAATCCAGATGATTGGCTGAAGCCTTGCCCTTGCCCACAGATAGAACACGTGAATCATTCCACTGTGACTGTCACTTTCTCCTTTCATTTTCAAAGGCTGATAAGTTTCAGGTTACATTAAACAGAGCAACTTCATCACATTCTGAGATGATAGTTCGTATCGGTTCCCCAACAGCAAACCTTGATATTTAATACCACTGAAATTAAAATAGAAACAGCTCAGTAAAAGAGAACTTCCAAAAACACCAAAGCATATAATTTTCATTCTTACTCGGATGTGGCTATTCTATAAAATATCAGCATTTATAATTCATTATTAATTTGACTGGACAAGATGATGATGAGCTGCCTTCTTGAACCACTGTTTCCATGTGCTGTCGGTTGACCAAAATTATAGGGGAGTGAAATCCACAATTTTGACGCAGTAACACTGGAGGAACGGCAGTATATTTACAGATCCCGATAGTAAGTAGTTTTTAGGATGTTCCTATCCAACCACTGCCCTTTTACTTTTAGATTGAAGTCGTTGTGAATTTGACAGGTACTGTTTAAGGAGCCCTGTTGAATTTCTGCAGTGCGTCTTATGGATGTTACAGACTGCCTGTCTGAGTGTTTGGTGGTGTAAGATGTGGATGTTTGTCGATGTTGTGTCAGTGTCATGTGGTGCTGATCAAGTCAGCTGCTCTGTTCTGGATGGTGTTCAGCTTTTCAGCATTGTTGCAACTGCAGTCAGGAGTCGTCAAGGAGGTTA
>NW_025215101.1:0-6435 GCF_004010195.1 Chiloscyllium plagiosum | reverse complement strand
TCAGCAGTATTTCGATTTGAATTTGTGATGCTAAAGCAGGCAAGGCAAAGTGATGGAAAATGGGATGAGGATAGTCAAGCTGTTGTTTCTGACAATAGAACGTACAAGGAGAATGAGGGTTATCACCTCACCCATGCACTCACCTCGGGTCGTCATCCCTGCTTTTCCAAATGTTAGGATTGTCCACATTTACCACCGTGGTCCGGATTTGATTCTGGTTTTATTTTGTTTCTGACAGCGACAACTGCAAAAGCAAAGCATCTGCCTCGGATCAAGTAACCTCCCCGAGTACATCGGAGTCAATATTCCAGCCTCTTCAAAAAAGGACAGGTGCCTCAATAGTCCGTCTCATTCGGTCTGCTCACCCTTTATGCACTTCTGATGATGCTTCCGAAAACGTTTCCAAGGATTTTCAAACCTGAGACTGGGCTATTTATCTTGTTTCCTTACCATTTCCAGGAGCCGCAGTGATTGGATCAGTGGTTTTGGGAAATGGAAAGGTGCCAATGAGCAGAGTGGGAGAATATTTCAACTTCCCTTCCAGTGATGATCAGTATCTCGAAAAACAGTTGGCAAGTGCATCGAGAGTCTGCGTTACCCTACGCAGTAGGGATCAAACCAACAATATCCTGGCAGGTAGTCAGGTGTGTTATTCATTGCGCCGCTGGCCCCCTGCATGTATGCGTTCTCCAGAGTTGTAATGTTAACACGGACATGAACAATAGCAAGTTGAACCACCAATAAGGATATTCACCGTTACTATTTCAGTCCAATATTCTCTAATTTGCAAAACGGCCAGTTTCCTGAATAAAGCACATGAGGCCTCATGACGCTTCAAGTCTCCATCTGTCTGCTCATCCATTCAATTGGATGACAGATGATCTGATGAATTTCAATTCCACTTACCTGCGTTTCATCCATAACTCGAAGTAAACTCGAGCCGAATCACACTATCGTATACTTCTGTTTATTTTCGGAGGTTTAGAATACTTTAAGGACGTGTGCGAGAGTGAAAAACAATGAATACTATGAAACGAACTAACAATCACTTCATGCAATTTAACCCAGTGCAGAGTCAGCCATGTAAGAACTGTCTGACAGCGAAAACTTTACGTCTGCTTCTCTCTGTATATGTGATTCTACATGAGTTGAATCTTTGCAGGATTTTTCTTAAAAGTTGCGAAGTTTCCCTGGGACAGATGCTCCCACAGTTCACAAACATGTGTCCTGCTAAAATAAAAGCAACTTTACATCAGCTGATTATCCTTCCCCCAGCCTGAGGTCCCAATTTTCCCTGCTCCATGTCAACTGAAGCTTGTCCACGTGAAGATGGAGTTGCCAGCCTGATGCCCCAATGCTCCCTGCTCCAAGTGAGGTTGGAGTGGATCTATTGTGGAATATTCGTTTTTAAATATAAGAAAAGCCTGCTGGCCATTCTCTTCAACCAGGTCGAAGTCGAACCGTCAATCGCATGATCTGTAATCCGGGACAGTTCTGATTGTAACACAGTCCTCGCGGATGCTTGAGGCAGGATGCTGCAGATTTCTGATGATAACATAGACGTGGGCAACCGAACTCACGTTCACAAGTTGAACATTCAGTAAAATTAATCACCGTTACTGCTTTGTTCCAATGGTTCCAACTTTCTGAAAAGGCGAGTTTAATTAACAATATGTTGTCTTCATGAAGTTTCCATTCACCCTCTGTCTTTCAGCCATCGAATGGGATCATCAATTAACTGATACATTTCAAATTCATTTCACTGCTTTGGCTCCATCACTGGAGGTAATCTCGAGCCTAATCACAACATCGTATATTCCCGTTAATTTTCAACGATTTAGATTAGTTTAACGACCTGTGCAAGTTTGCAGGAAATTCCATAATATGAAACTAGGTAAACGTCCCTTCTTGCAATGTAACCCAGAGCAGAGTTAGCCATATGAGAGAGGTCAGAGAGCGAAAACATTACCTCCACTTCTTTCTGCAGAGATCCTCCTCCACGAGTGGAAACGTTTCAGGACTTTTCTTTATAATGGAAACATTCCGCTGGGACAGATAAACTCTCAAATAGCAACATGTGTCTTGGTAAACACTATTTCACTTCAGTTTAAAATAGCTGAATACCCCCTCTCCCAGCCTGATGTCCCAATTCTCCCTGCTCCACGACAACAGAAGCTGCTCGAGCTGAGGTTGGAAGTGCCAGCCTGATGTCTCTCTGCTCCCTGCTTCATGTCGATAGAAGGTGATCCAGGTGAGTTTGAAGCACCCTGTCTGATGTCCCAAAACTCCCTGCTCCATGTCAATAGAGGCTCCTCCAGGTGTGGCTGGAGCTCCAAGCCTGACGTTTTAGTGCTCCCTGCACCAAGTCAATAGAATCTCCTCCAGATGAGGTTGGAACTCCCAGCTCCATCATTTCATGCGCCGCTCATGTCAGAGAAAGACATCGCACTCATCGATTGCATCACTGGAGCCTCATCCGCGTGCTCATCCCCATCCTCATTTCCAGTTTAATCTTCGCGGCTACGCCACTCAGTTTCACTGATTCCGGTCTCGGGAACTGAGATTATATGATATTACGCAGCAGTATTTACTTGCTTGTGTTAGGAAATTAGTGTAGTAACTGACGCTCAACTCTATTGTTATTGGGAAATGCATTTCAACAATACCATGCAGTATCCCCTGACTCTTCCATATTTTGGAGAAATCAATCAATCTCAGTCTTCAACAAACTCAATGATGAAATCTCCACAGCCTCTCGGGCCATCGAAGTTGAAGTTACAGACCAATCTGTGTTCGGACGTCTCAGCCAGTGTTTGGCAAGTATTTCTGCTGTGCATGTGGTGCTATTGCTAACATATCATCTGTCATTATTCTTATTGCTTTTCGCATCATGCTTTTCCATGGTTCCTGGATCGTGCAGTGCGTAATGCTTTGCGTTGTGGCTGCAGACAGATCAGCTCGAATTTGACTCACAGGAATGGACACTTGTTTTCCATTTTACGCCACGTAATACGCACTTCGCAAACGCGGGAAGGAATCAATAGTTTCTTACATGAAAATAATTCTTCGAGGTGCGGATTTTGCACCGTCAAGCACCCACTATCTCACATCTCTGCGTTTCACATATAAGGATTAAAACTTACCCATTCTCGGAGATTTCTCGCACCCCCAAGGTCAGTAACCCTCCTTTAACGTCCCTCCTCCCATTTCACGAAGGCATTTGACAATCCAACACTCACATTGACACCGTTCAATCTGTGCTGCTGCGCTCACTGTTGTTTGGTGTACGTGACCCAACCCACCATGGAAACCATTAAACAAGTCGATCCATTTCGATGCGTCTGTTGTGAAATCTTTCTGCATGTCGCAATTTTTACTGACATGGACAGAGATTATTGCAGCATCAGACTCAGGAAAAGGATACCGTGCAGGACTTAGCAAAAAATACTTTATTGGAAAGGAAGCATTTCTGTGGTCCTCTGCGTCATTTGTTTCATCTGTTCATTCGGCTCCAGCTAGCATATTGTGAAATGTTCTGCAATTAACAATTTAGCAGAAATGTGATACTTGTGGAATCGATGCAGAATTGACTTATCAGATATTGTCTGGTTGAAGAGTTCTGAAGACGTCTTGGACAGACTCGGGTTGATTTTAATGGAGGGGTGATTGTCTGTAAACATGATTGAAACGTACAAACTCAGCCTTTCCTCGTAAGACCTTCGATCCATGACAGGCAACATCTTCGTACATCTTTTCCAAACCCTTCCCGGAGCTCCACATACTTCCTATAATACGATGAAACGAATTGCATGCAATACGCCAAGTGCGGCCACATCAGAGTTTTGTACAGCTGCAACATGACCTCTTGGCCCCAAAACTTTATTCCTCCAGCAATAAAAATTAACACACCATATTCTTTCTAAACAACTCGATCAACCTTGGTGGCAACAATCAGGCATCCATCTACATGGACACTGACACCTCTCTGCTCATGTAAACTGCAAAGAAACCTACAATTAGCCAAGAACTGTATCTTCCTGTTGGTCCTTGCAAAGTTTTTCAACTCACAATTTTCCACACTAAACTGCATTTGCCCCTCTCAGCCGAGCTCCGCAGCTTATCTATGTTCCTGTGTCATCTGCAGCATCCTGCTGCACTGTCCACACATCCATCGACCTTAGTGTAATCGGAAAATTTACTAAACCTTCTACCAACTCATCCACGTCGTAAAAAAAAATTGACAATTAGCAGTGGACCCAAAACAGATACTTGCGGTGCACCACTAGTAACTGAACCCCAGGATGAATATTTCCCACCAACCAGCACACTCGATCTTCTTTCAGTTAGCTACTTTCAGATCCAAACCACTAAATAAAACTCAATTCCATACCTCCATATTGTGTTCAATAGCCTACCGTGGGGAACCCTATGAAATGCCTTACAACAACCAATCTATAAACTGCAGCAACCGCTTTACCCTCACCCACCTGTTTGTTCACATTCTCAAAGAAATCAGTAAGACATTTCTCATGGCCCAACGTACCCTTCAGAAAACAGTGTTGGCTATCCCTAATCAACTTATTCTTTCTAGATGATTATAAACCCTATCTCTGAAAGCTTTTAAACACTTAACCCACAATCGTTGTAAGGTTCACTGTTCTACAATTAGCAGGGCTGTCTCTATTCCACTCTTGAATAAGGGGACAACATCTTCTATTCCTGTAAACAATGGTGACATAAAGATCATAGTCAAATACTCTCAAATGTCCTCCTTGTCTTCTGAGAGATTCCTAGATTAAATCCCATCAGGTCTAGAGAACATATCTGTGTTCACACTTTAAAGAATTGCTAATATCTCCTCAATTCTGCCCAGTTTCATAGGTCGTATCTCTATATTCTCCTCGACACCTTTGTATTTTTTCATGCGTGAATAAAGGCGGGAAATATTCCTTCAGCAATTCTCCTTTTCTTGGACATCTAGGACAACTTCCCAGTATTTTCCATCATGGGCCATTATCTTACTGGAATCATTCGTGACATACCTACAGAAAGCTTTCAGGTTTTGCTTGATAGCACCTGCCAAAGACATTTCATGTCCCCTCCTGGTCCTTCCCGGATAACGTTTCACTCTCAAGCGCCTGAACCGAGGCTTCACGTCTCATCTTTACATGAGCTTCCTTCTTCCCCTTGACAAGCGATACAACATCTTTAGTAATCCACAGCTCTCTCTCTCAACCACTTCCTCCCTGCATAATTTGCACATACGAATCAAGGACTTGCAGTAGCTTCACATTTTAATTGAGCCCATCCTTGAAGTTACTTTCCCCATCCTATGCAAAACATATCTTTCCTAGTCGCATCATAATTGCCCTTTACCCCGCCAATAACTCTTGCCCTGTGGGGTATACATATCCCTACCTATGGCAAAAGTGAACCTAACCGAATTGTAGTCACTATCACCAAAGTGCTCACCTACCTACAAATCGAATTCCTGGCTCTGTTCATTTCCCAATATCAAATCCAGTGAGGCCTCACATCTTGTTGACGTTTCTACATACTGTGTTAGGATACTCTCCTGCACATATTGGAATAAAAGTGACTGGTCTAAAGTACTCGAACTATTGATTTTTCAGTCAATATTGGTAAGTTAAAATTCCCCATAACAAGTGCATGTTACTTTCGCTTCTATCCAGAATAATATTAGCAATCCTTTCCTCCACATCTCTAAATTGCTTCGATGGTCTGAAGAAAACTTCCAACAGAGTAACGTCTCCTTTCCTATTTCTATCGTCAGTCCATACTACCTTCGTATCCGAGGCCTTACCACATGCCCTTGCTGCCATTGGCATACTGTCCTTGAATAACAATAACACACCTCTCCCTCCTTTCCCCTTTTCCTGTTCTTACTGAAACTGCAACAATTCATTTCCCACTCTGCGTGTGTATCTGAAATGGCTACGACACCGCAGTGTCAGGTACCAACACAAGCTGCAAGTTCACTCAATTTATTCAGGATGCTGCTGGTGTTGAAGTAGACATACTTGAAACCACCTTCCTGCTTGTCAGTACGCTTTTCCGACCTTCAAACCTTGGGAAGGGAAATTGTGGTCTCTAAAGAAGGAGGCCATCTGGTGTATTCTGCTGTGGAACTGGTCCTCTTGGGAGCAGATACGGCGGTGGCGAAGGAATTAGGATACGCGATGGCATTTTTACAGGAGGTGGGGTGGGAAGAGGTGTAATCCAGGTAGCTACGGGTGTCGGTGTGTTTGGAAAAAATGTCGGTGTCAAGTCGGTCGTCATTAATTGAGATGGAGAGGTCCAGGAAGGGGAGGGAGGTTACAGAGATGGTCCAGGTCAATTTAAGGTCAGGGTGGAATGCATTGGTGAAGTTGATGAATTGGACAAACTCCTCACGGGAGCACGAGGTGGCGCCAA
>NW_025215100.1:61455-63328 GCF_004010195.1 Chiloscyllium plagiosum | reverse complement strand
ATATAGATTAAGGTATTAAAGGTAATATTAGCAAATTTGCTGATGACACAAAGCTGTGTGGCAGGGTGAAATCTGAAGAGGATGTTAGGAGAATACAGGGTGGCCTGGACAGGCTCAGAGAGTGGACAGATGTAGTTTAATGTGGAGAAATGTGTGGTTATCCACTTTGGTGGCAAGAACAGGAAGGCAGATTACTACCTAAATGGAGTCAAGTTAGATAAAGGGGCAGTATAACGAGCTGGGAATTTGTGTTGCAGACGTTTCGTCCCTGTCTAGGTGACATCCTCAGTGCTTGGGAGCCTCCTGTGAAGCGCTTCTGTGATCTTTCCTCCGGCATTTGTAGTGGTTTGAATCTGCCGCTTGCAGTTGTCAGTTCCAGCTCTCTGCTGCAGTGGTCGGTATAGTGGGTCCAGGTCGATGTGCTTATTGATTGAATCTGTGGATGAGTGCCATGCCTCTAGGAATCCAGAGATTCAATCAATCAATAAGCACATCGACCTGGACCCAATATACCGACCACTGCAGCACACAGCTGGAACTGACAACCGGAAGCAGCAGTTTCAAACCACTACAAATGCCGGAGGAAAGATCAGAGAAGCGCTTCACAGGAGGCTCCCCAAGCACTGAGGATGTCACCTAGACAAGGGACGAAAACGTCTGCAACACAAATTCCCAGCTCGGTGAACAGAACCACAACAACGAGCACCCGAGCTACAAATCTCACAAACGTTGAGTACAACGAGATGTCGGCGTTCTTTTTCCTCCGCTACATCGATGACTGTATCGGCGCTGCATCGTGCTCCCACGAGGAGGTTGAACAGTTCATCCACTTTACCAACACCTTCCACCCCGACCTCAAATTGACCAGGACCGTCTCAGACTCCTCCCTCCCCTTCCTAGACCTTTCCATTTCTATGAGGAGAAAGTGAGGACTGCAGATGCTGGAGATCAGAGCTGAAAATGTGTTGCTGGAAAAGCTCAGCAGGTCAGGCAGCATCCAGGGAACAGGAGAATCGATGCTTCGGGCATAATCCCATCCTGAAGAAGGGCTTATGCCCAAAACGTCGATTCTCCTGTTCCCTGGATGCTGTCTGACCTGCTGCGCTTTTCCAGCAACACATTTTCAGCTTTCCATTTCTATTTCGGGTGACCGAATCGACACGGACATTTACTATAAACCGACCGACTCCCACAGCTACCGAGACTACACCTCCTCCCACCCGGCCCACTGTAAAAATGCCATCCCATATTCCAAATTCCTTCATCTCCGCCGCATCCCAGGAGGACCAGTTCCAAAACCGTACAACCCAGATGGCCTCCTCCTTCAAGGACCGCAATTTCCCACCAGACATAGTCAACAATGCCCTCCACCGCATCTCTTCCACTTCCCGCTCCTCTGCCCTTGAGCCCCACCCCTTCAACCGCCACCAGGACAGAACCCCACCGGTCCTCACCTACCACCCCATCAACCTCCATGTACAACGTATCATCCACCGCCATTTCCTCCACCTCCAAACGGACCCCACCACCAGTGATATATTTCCCTCCCCTCCCCGATCAGAGTTCCGAAAAGCACTCCACGACTCCCTCGTCAGGTCCACACCCTCCACCAACCCAACCTCCACTCCCGGCACCTTCCCCTACAACCGCAAGAAATGCAAAACTTGCGCCCACACCTCCCCCCTTACTTCCCTCCAAGGCCCCAAGGGACACTTCCATATCCACTACAAATTCACCTGCACCTCCACACACATCATCTATTGCATCCGCTGCACCCGATGTGGCCTCCTCTATATTGGGGAGACAGGCCGCCTACTTGCAGAACGTTTCAGAGAACACCTCTGGGACACCCAGACCAACCAACCCAACCACC
>NW_025215100.1:45920-61408 GCF_004010195.1 Chiloscyllium plagiosum | reverse complement strand
CTGCAATCATCTTCCTGACCTCTCCGCCCCCACCCCACTCCGGCCTATCACCCTCACCTTGACCTCCCTCCACCTATCGCATTTCCAAAGCCCCTCCCCAAGTCCCTCCTCCCTACCTTTTATCTTAGCCTGCTGGACACACTTTCCTCATTCCTGAAGAAGGGCTTATGCCCGAAACGTCGATTCTCCAGTTCCTTGGATGCTGTCTGACCTGCTGCTCTTTTCCAGCAACACATTTTCAGGTCTTGTACATCAGTCAATGAAAGCAAGCATGCAGGTACAGCAGGTAGTGAAGAAAGCTAATAACATGCTGGCCTTCATAACAAGAGGAATTGAGTATAGAAGCAGAGGTCCTTCTGCAGCTGTACAGGGCCCTGGTGAGATCGCAGCTGGAATATTGTGCGCAGCTTTGGTCTCCAAATTTGAGGAAAGACATTCTGGCTCTTGAGGGAGTGCAGCATAGGTTCACAAGGTCAATTTCCAGATTGGCAGGACTATCTTACGCTGAAAGATTGGAGCAACTGGGCTTGTTTTCACTTGAATTTAGAAGGCTGAGAGGGGATCTGATTGAGATGTATCAGATTATTAAAGAATTGGACACTCTGGAGGCAGGAAGCATGTTTCCACTGATGCACGAATCCTGAACCAGAGGACACAGTTTAAAAATAAGTGGTAGGCCACTTAGAACAGAGTTGAGGATAAACTTCTTCACCCATAGAGTGGTGGGTATGTGGAATGCTCTGCCCCAGAAGTCTGTGGAGGCCAACTCTCTGGATACTTTCAAGAAAGAGTTGGATAGAGCTCTTAAGGATATTGGAACCAAGGGTTATGGGGATAAGGCAGGAACAGGATACTGATTGAGGATGATCAGCCATGATCATAATGAACGGTGGTGCTGGCTCGAAGGGCAGAATGGCCTACTCCTGCACCTATTGTCTATTGAAAGGATGTTCTTCGCTCTGACGGCAGTAACATACCTGCTGTTTGTTCGAAGCAGCTGGTCACACTTGGCTCTGTACAGAGGGAATATTACATTATCTTGGTCCTTTGAGTACTTGCCTGGAGGAAGACAGAAGAGATACCTCCTGTAAATCAACATCAGTTGTGATTGGCAACATCAATGTAACATTCAGTTAATCATCACTAGGATTTTTTTATTTAAAGCCAGCAATTTAAACAGGACCACGGGTCTGATTTCACTTCTGCTGAGCTGCTCCTTGTCCATTTTTTCTTAAAATTCTAAACCAGTTGAATGAGATTCAGAAACTAAACAATACCCATACAGCTCCATGAATGGGGCCACCTGACCAAGTGGGTATGTTGATATGTGAGTTTAGTTATTGATCTCTGCCTGTCAGTTCCTGTTTGGAGAATGTGTGGGTGTAGTTATGAAACTGTAACTTTCGGTATATGGTAAATATATTTACATATTCACACAGCATTGACTGGTCTGGTCTCATTGATAACTGGAGAATCATAAAAATAATACAGCTTTGGGGTGGGGGGGTGGTCATTCAGCCCATCTTGTCCATGCCTACATGCCCTTTCTCATCCCACCATCTTGGCACTGCCTGTAACCTTGCAGTTTACAACACTTGAGGTTCAGTTCCAGGGAAATTTTGTTTAAAAATATGTAAGGTCTCTGCCTGCACCACCAAATCAGGCAACGAATTCCAAATACCCACCACTCTCTGCATAAAAAACATTTTTGCTCATAAATTCTAATCCTACAGCCACTTAATTTGAATCCGTGATCCCTGGTTTTTGGACTCTCTGCTAAAGGAAACAGGTTCCTCCTGTCTAATGTCTCCCTCTCTCTCGTCAGTTAAAAATCAGACAACAACAGGTTATAGTTCAACAGGTTTATATGGAAGTGCACGCTTTCAGAGTGCTGCTCCTTCACCAGGTAGTTCACTATTTAGTACTGTAGACCCCAGTACCCATGGGGTATATGTTCCAGACAACCTACAGCGGAAACGCAAAACCGCAGTTCAGTGCAAAACCATTAATTTAAATGGGAAATATACCTTCCGGCATTCTCCTGGTCCCTGGTTCTGGAACATTTCCTTTTATATGCTCAGACTACTGTCAACCGCGGGTAAGTGAAACCGCAATAACTGTACCTGTAAACAGGAAAGTGGCTTGAAGTGTGTATACTTCAATGCAAGAAGTATACGAAATAAGGTAGGTGAACTTGCAGCATGGGTTGGTACCTGGGACTTCGATGTTGTGGCTATTACGGAGACATGGGTAGAACAGGGACAGGATTGGCTGTTGCAGGTGCCAGGGTTTAAATGTTTTAGTAGGGTCAGAGGTGGGGGTAAAAGAGGGGGAGGTGTGGCATTGCTTGTCAAAGATCGTATTACAGCGGTGGAAAGGACGATGGATGAAGACTCGCCATCTGAGGTAGTTTGGGCTGAGGTTAGGAATAGGAAAGGTGAGGTCACCCTGTTAGGAGTTTTTTTACAGGCCTCCTAATAGTCCTAGAAACGTAGAAGAAAGGATTGCGAGGATGATTCAGGAGAAGAGTGAAAGTAATAGGGTGGTTGTTATGGGGGACTTTAACTTTCCTGATATTGATTGGGAAAGCTATAGCTCTAGTTCGTTAGATGGGTCGCTGTTTGTCCAATGTGTGCAAGAGTGTTTCCTGACACAATATGTAGATAGGCCAACAAGAGGTGAGGCCATACTGGATTTGGTTCTGGGTAACAAACCAGGCCAGGTGTTAGAATTAGAGGTAGGTGGGCACTTTGGGGACAGTGACCACAATTTGGTGACTTTTACTCTAGTGATGGAGAGGGATAAGTGTGCACTGCATTTCTGGATATAGATTTGCTCACTGAGCTGGAAGGTTTGTTTTCAGACATTCTGTCACCATACTAGGTAACATCATCAGTGAGCCTCAGGATGAAGCACTGGTGGTATTTGTGTGTTTAGATTTCCTTGGGTTGGTGATGTCATTTTCTGTGGTGATGTCACTTAGTGTTCATTTTCTCTGGCATTGAAAATAGAATTCAAGTCAATGTGTTTGTTTTTAGGTTTCCATTTGGAATACCATGCTTCTCGGCATTCTTGTGCACATCTCTGTTTGGCATTTCCTCGGATGGATGTGTTGTCCCAGTCAAACTGGTGTCCTTCCTCATCTGTATGTAAGGATACTAGTGAGAGTGGGTCACGTCTTTTTGTGGCGAGTTGATGTCAATGTATCTCAGTGGCTAGTTTTCTGCCTGTTTGCCCAATGTAGTGGACTCATAAATAGAAAATGGGCCAGACCACCAGTGCTTCATCCGGAGGCTTACCGATGGTACCTAGTATGGTGACAAAACATCTGAAAAAGAACCTTTCAGCTCAGCGAGCAAAGTTAGATCCAGAACCTCGACCTGAGCTACAACTCTTCTCAAAATGTTATAGACTTCTATTAAGTCTGCCCTCAGTCTCTGCTGCTCAGAAGAAAACTATTTGGGCTTTTCTAGCTTCTCTTTTTAGCTTATATCTGCGAGACAACATTCTGGCAGACCTCTTCTGCACCCTCTCTAAATCCTCCACGTCCTTCCTGTAATGTGGCAACCACAATTGAAAAATCACGCAACACCAGATTATAGTCCAGCAGGTTCATTTGGAAGTACTAGCTTTCAGAGCGCTGCTCCTTCATTAGGTAGCTGTGAAACAGGATCATGAGAGACAGAATCTATTGCAAAAGATTATAGTGTCATGCAACTGAAATGATATTTTGAAGAAACCTAGATTGCTGTTCAGTGTTTCATCTTTTAGAAAGGGTTGCAGGTTTCAGTTCATTAGTATATACATATCAAATCTTCTTTTAAGTCACATTCCAAACATGACTTCAGATTTTATTTAAAAAAGGGTGACATCTCAACTCAGACAATGTATTAAAGGTGTGAAGTTAGAGTCTGTCTGTATCCCAATCTTGAGTCAGACTGGTTCTATTGCCAAAGTAGCAATATATAAAATATTACATGGATTGACTGCCTGCAGATTGTGCTCTTTTTGAGCAAAATAGAATGTATCCACAAATATAATTCTGCAACTGTAAATTCACCCCAGAGACTTAGATGTGTGTGCACGTGCATGAGAGAGAGAAAGCGAGCAAGAGCAGTATATTTGCTTGGTAAAGTGTATGTATGAGTATGATAGAGGATAAGCCTGTGAGAGGGTGTGTGCATGGGTGTGAGTGTGGGGAGTGCATGTATGTGTGTATGAGGGAAAGCGTATGGACGAGAGAGCGTCTGCATGAGTGTGTCTGTGAGTGTGTAGTGTGACAGGAACCCAAGGTCCCGATTGAGGTTGTTCTCACAGGTTCTGAACTTTAGTCAGGATACTTTTAATGTGACAATCGAGGTGAACAAATAGACGATGCTGTTCATTTGTAGTTATATGTGAGGTAGATAGTGAGCACATTGAAGGAAACATTTCAGCTATCAGTAACTGAGAAGGACAGAATTAATCTTTTGTCACAATACTCTAAGTATGGCCCAAGAAAAGTCAACCAATAAGGCAAGCATGCCATATGCCGCCTTCTAGTTACCACCCTATCTACTTGCATGGCCACTTTCAGAGAGCTATAGACTTGAACCCCAATGTTGTTCAGAGTCCAGCATTAACTGTATACCTTTCCTTAACAATTGATCTCCCAAAGTCCAGCATCTTACACCTTACTGAATTAAACTCAATCTGTCATTTCTCCACCCATATCTGAAAGTGATCTATATCCTGCTGTATCCTTTGACATACTTCTACACTCCCCACAAGTTCACCAATCTTTATACTGTCTGGATTTAGTAACGATAATTTTAATGTTACAATCAAGGTGAACAAATAGCTGATGCAATTACTTTGAGCAACCATATGTAAAGTACATATTGAGTCCAAATTGAATTGAAGGATACATTTCAGCTATCAGTAATTGTGAAGGACAATTAATCTTTTGTCACTTACATAGACACAGCAATCAAATAATATGAATTCCAAATGCACATCTGTGTCAAAGCCTTACATAGAATGATTAATGTGTAGATACGTAACCAAATGTTTTCCCCCACCCCCCTCCCCAAACCACACACACACACAATCTCTCTGACTCTCTCTCTGACTTACGATGAGTTTCAAAAACATACACCATCCTGATACACAGTACAATATCTAACAGCCGTACAGTTCCATTGACATTGCAAGTAACACAAAATGTTATGTTCAAAATGATTCACACACACACACACACACACACAGTCTCTCTGACTCTTTGACTTATGATAAGTTTCAAAAACATACACCATCCTGACACACAATACAATATCTAACAGCTATACAGTTCCATTGACATTGCAAGTAACACAAAATGTTATGTTCAAAATGATTTCTACCCACAGATCCTTTGTCAGAGAGGCCTATGGCACAGAATCAGGCCCTTTGAAACTTTTGAGTCTTCACTGATCAGAAACAACCACCTAACAATTTTCATCCTGATCAGTTAGCATCTATTTGCATAAATGGATCATGGTAGCAGAGGAGCTTATCATCCCCATCTTTCTCACAACATCATTCTGCATTTCTTCATATTGCAGTAGAAGACTTTGTTTTCTCTGTTTCAGTCCATTCAGAAACTTTTTTTTTTCAGATATTTATGTACTTCTTTCAAAATTGTTGCAATTTTCTACAAAGAGCTCTGCACTCCTCCTTCCCCCTCCCTAGGGATGTATCACCAAAAAAGCATGAAATCTGGCTGCAATTTTCACAATATATCAGTGGAATCTAATAACCACCCTTCAAAGCAGTGGAGAAAAGGGTGGGAAAAAAATCCAAAATTGATAGGCTTGTAGAATTGCACATTTTATTTTCAAGCAGAGTTGAATAGTGTTGATTATTCCATAAATTTACTTTGACAGTTTACATATTCTGCACTGCATGACAAAAAATAAGACAAGTCCTTTTCCTTTCGTCCTCCCCACTATAGAGCAAAATAAGACTACTGCTAATGGTGCATCATCACACTACAGAGCAGGGTAACGTTCTGTCTACATTAGAAAATAGAAGTGAATTAGCCAATTGTCTTTTCCGCACAAGTTCAGTCAGCTCCAATGCAGTTGAATTGTTTGTTTGTCACTTAGTTGCAAATGGATTCAGTTGAGACAAACCAGGAACAGAGATGTCAAATAAGACGTGTTTAGCTCAGGTAAACTAACTGAGTTACAGCAAAAAGATGAAAATTTAAAGCAATTGTATCAAAAGGCATACACAAAATGAATCCAAATGTATCCCTGATTGTTATTATCTTAATAATGATGTTTTAATGAGGAAATGGAGAACATCACATTCAGGCAGATGAGAAACGGGCAGACAGTTATCAAGTTGTATTGCCAGTGGGTTATACAAAGGACATGTTGCGAGTATAGCACACGAGCTACCTGTATAGATTGTCTGTTTGAAATTCACATTATTTAATTGTCATCTCAGTATGTGACAAGTATTCAGTGAAGGATTAATTTTGTCCTTCTCAGTCACACAAACTTCATGTAAATATGCTTCATCCCGGTTGGAGAATTTGAGCTGTGTGCAGAGGCTGAACAGGCTGGAACTGTTTTCCCTGGAGAGTGACCTGATAGAAGTTTATAAAATCATACGGCACATGGAGAAGTGGTGGAGCCTGGTACAATTATAACACTTAAATGGCATCTGAGTGAGTATAATGAGAAAGCCTCAAAACTTGCCCTTAAATACTTAGACTAAATGTAATGTTGAATTATAGAACACAAGAAAATAAACAGGGCAGGCAGGGAGGCATCAGGCCACAAAAGGGGGAACCTGGGATGTGCAGAAGATAAAAAAAAATCTGTTCTCGCCAAGTGATAAAAGGATGCTCTAAAGCAATTAAGAATATTTGCCTTAACATCAATTAATCTATGTTATAAAAAGACACAGAGTGATAACATTCACAGTTCTTAACTTATGAATTTAGTGACAGTGTTTGATTGTGATCTCGGAAACTTTGTATCATCTCAGAAGCATGTCAAAGGCCTTGTAATAAACGGTCAGGTCCTATCAATTATAATGGATTCTTATTGTGTGTGTGTGAGTGACAGTGTGTGAGTGCGTGAGTGTGAGTGAGAGTGTGTGTGTGTGTGTGAGTGAGAGTGTGTGTGTGTGAGTGAGAGTGTGTGTGTGAGACAGAGAGAGGTAAATGTTTGGAATGTATTTGCATTTTGGGACTTTATGATGATTTTGAGTAGCCATTACTGATTATGAAATATAAACTCTAAAATGTAATATTGAGAAGCACTTGTTGGGCCAAAGGGCCTGTTTCCACGCTGTAAATAAATAATCTAATCTAATCTTGAACTTACTTGGTGTTCCTATACACCTCGACTGACCCACTGTCAATTCTAACTCGTCAGATCTTCTGTCGTCTTTGAATTTGAAACACAACCCTGAAAAGAAAGCATGTTTAATTTGAGACTAATGAATCATTTAAAATGTAACCTTTCAGCCTCAGTTACAGGATGATTTTGTGCTTAAGATAAAAAGCAGGAGTCTGCTCCGAGTTTAAAAACTATTCTAAACCTAACATTGAAGAGATTCTGACACAATCTGTCAGGAAGCCATTTTATGGTCAGTTTGCCCTCCTCGCTAAGATGCCATTTTATAAAACAATGATCTCTGATATGCAAGCTGTTCGAGGTTACCTTATGACCTCTCCCATTTAGTTGAGACTGATACTTCTTTATGACAGGGACTTACCTCACCAACAGGCAGTGACTCGGCTGGATCTGTTTTTCCCACCTGATGGATGGCTAAGGGCCTACAGGAGTGATCAGTGAAGCGCTTACAGACCTGTTAATTAACTTCTCTTCCTTACGAATTGTTGCCTTTCCACTGTCTGTCTAATTAAGAACATGCAGTGATTTTTGTAAAGTTTTGTAAAAAGGAAGCCTGTTTGAGACAGAAGCGTGGAGTAGTCTGCGAGGGCTCTGGTATCCTACTTTCCTAAGGTTTTAAAACCTCAGCCAGCCTGGCTTATAGGTGTCAATGTTATGTTGTAATACTGATTGATATTATTGGTAAATAAAGGGGAAGGCTAAAGTTAAACTAAACTGTTTGTAAGAGGTTTTTATTCCAGACTACCAAAGTGTATGATCTCCAGGACACACCAAGAGAGGCTTATAGATCGGAGTCCACAAGAGATTCCCTCGGCTGTCCCAATTCAGTACTTTAACAATATGAATAGGAAGGGTTTAGAGAGAGATGGGCTAAGTGCTGCCAAAAGGGACCAGATTAGGTTAAGATATCTGGTCAGCATGGACAAGTTGGACCGAAGGGTCTGTTTCCATGCTATACGTCTCTATGACTCGATGACTCTTCGGTAACTCTTGCCCTGTCAGTGAGCACAGTTTCCCTCCATCTCTGTACTTAACCCCTCCTTCACGGATGGTTGTTGAAACAATGCAACAATGTGGCCTATTTGTCTATCTTCATTGTAACTTTGAAAATGCTCTTAATAATTGCAGATTTTAATGTTGTTCCTGAATGTCTATTTTGGATGAGGATTCAGTTTATCTATCTTCAACATTGGTGTGTAAACGTCAATGGGCTACATACCCTCTGTTTGTTAGAGGCAGCTGGTCACTCTTCGCTTTGAACTGAGGAAGTATTACAGTGTCTTAGTCCCTCAGGTGTTTTTCTGGAGGAAGACACAAGGATACCACCTGTAAATCAACATGAGGCCAGTCTGGCAATATTGAACTGATCATTGTCACATTCATTGCATCTTCATTAGGATGTGTTTTGTTATTCTTTAAAGCCAACAAATTAACCAGAACCACGGATCTGATTCCATTGTTGCCCTGAGCTGCTCCTTGTCTGGGGATTGTTTTTCATGTCATCCGACACCAGTTGATTTGGAGATGTTAGTGTTGGACTGGGGTGCACAATGTTCCACATCAAGTGCTTCCAAAAAAACTGTTGGACGAGAACCTGGTGTTGTGTGATTTTTACCCTGATATCAGTGGAGTGAGATCCAGAAACTGAGCAACAAATGCGCAGCGCCATAAATGGGAATACTCAACCACCAGGATGCCTCCACAGTTCAACATCCAACTCCCCAACTACCTGTTGGAAATAGGAAAAACGGCACTATTTCTAATGTTTTTACCAAGACCCCAGTGTATGTCCTTTTACAAGAGTATCCCATTCCTACAGTTGGTCCACACTATCTCAAGAAAGAGCGGGAAACAGATTGAAAGTAAAACAGGGTTCAGAGGATTGTAAACCACAGCAGCTTCTTCCCGCTCTGCCTCCCTCAGCAGGCCCACACACAGCCCGAGAAAGGCCTCTCTCTTCCCCCCAGCCCGCTCACTCCAAGTTCCGGGACCAGTTCCTGCTCCGCTCGGCCTCTTACAAACAGCCCCCGGTTCTCCCTGAACTCACCCCGAATCAATCCCGGTCTCGGAGCCCCCTCTGTGTCCCAGGCTCCCATCCCGATGTGCTGCTGGAAGGAGCCTGCTGTTCCCTCGCTTCCCTGGGCGCTGATCTCTCCATTGCGGTCTGTTTCAAACAAACCTCTTGCACTCACTGAGTAAATGCTCCTCAATGGCAGCGCTGGGGGAGGGCCTCACGCATGCGCTCCTCTGCTCAGGAACAGTCAGCTTTGGGGAGAAAAGTTAAAAATCACACAACAGGTTGAATTGGAATCACACTAGCTTTCGGAGCGTCGCTCCTTCATCAGGTGGTAGTGGAGGGCTCAATCCTAACACAGAATTTACAGTGTGATGTAACTGAAATTATACAGTGAAAAATTAATTTTCTGTTATGCCTTTCATCTGTTAGAATATCATGATAGTTTCACTTCTTTCATGTGTAAATCAGAAACCTATTTTTAAAATGTTGCATTCTCAGGTTAGCTGTTACAATAGTGATAGCTACACAATATGAAGGTGTTAGCCCCGTGTTCTCTGTCTATGCCATGATGTTTAGATTGATTCTAATCTAAAAAGTGAGATAACGGAGTTTTACCTGAATTCATGCAGTTTTTGAGCTCAGAATTCTACATGAATGCATGCAGTTTTTGAGTAAAGTACAATTTAACTCTACAAGTACAAATTCACCCCACAAAATATGTGTGTGCATGTGGGTCTTTGTCTGTGTGTGTGTGTGTCTGTCTGTCTGGGTTGGGGGTAGTGAGTGCAGAGTGTCTTAAGTCTGTGAGGGCGTGCATGTATGAGTGTGTATGTCTGTAAGGGTGTGTGTTGGTGTCTGTATGCACATCTGTGTATATGTGTGTGTCCATGTGTGTGTCTGAAAAGGAGTGCCTCTGTGTGTAGGAGTATCTGTGTGTGTGTATAATACAATGGTGGTCACCTGTAATGTGACATGAACCAATGGTGGTCACCTGTAATGTGACATGAACCCAAGGTGCCGGTTGAGGCCCTCCCTATGGGTACGGAACTTAGCTATCAGCCTCTGCTCGACCACGTTTTACTGCTGCCTGTCCCGAAGTCCACCTTGGATGATGGTCACCCGAAGGTCCAAGGACGAATGTCCTGGGCCACTGAAGTGTTCTCCAACTGGGAGGGAACACTCCTTTCTGTTGATTGTTGTGCGGTGCCCATTCACCCGTTGTTGGAGCCTTTGCTCGGTTTCCCCAATGTACCAGGCCTCCGGGCGTCCTTGCCTGCAACGTATAAGATAGACCAATGTTGGCTGAGTCACATGAGTACCTGCCACGTACAAGGTGGTATCTATGTCCACACTCTGACACGTTTTGCAGCGCCTACCGTGACAGGGTTGTATGGAGTTGTCCTGAGAGCCGGACAGCTTGTTATTAACAACGATCTGTTTGAGGCTCGGCGGTTGTTTAAAGGTAAGTAGTGGAAGTGTGGAGAAAATCTTGGTGAGGTGCTCATCCTCATTGATAATGTGTTGCAGAACACGAAGAACATGGCGTAGTTTTTCAGCTCCTGGGAAATACTGAACAACGAAGGATACCCTGTCAGTTGCAGCACGTGTCTGTCTCCTGAGGAGGTCATTACGGTTCATTGCTGTGGCATGTCGGAACTGGCGGTTGATGAGTTGGGAATCATACCCCGTTCTTGTGAGGGCCTCCCTGAGTACTTCCAGGTTTCTATCACGTTTCTCCTCATCTGAGCAGATCCGATGTACACATAGGGTTTGTCCATAGAGGATGGCTGTTTTAATATGTTTAGGGTGGAAGCTGGAGAAGTGTATCATTGTGAGGTTGTCTGTGGTTTTGCGGTAGAGTGTGGTGCTGAGATGGAGATGCATGTGTCTAAGATGCATGGTGGGATGAAACTTGTTGATGTCACGGTGTAGTTTTATCAGTGACTCCTCGCCATGGGTCCAGAGGAAGAAAATGTTGTCAATGTACCTGGTGTACAATTTTGGTTGGAGATCCTGCATAGAGAAGAAGTCTTGTTCGAACCTGTGCATAAAAATGTTGTCATATTGGGGTGCACATTTGGTCCCAATGGCTGTTCCATGTGTCTGTATGAAGAATTGGTTGTCAAAGGTGAAGATGTTATGATCGAGCATAAAGCGGATGAGTTGTAGGATGGTATTTGGAGATTGGCAGTTGTTGGTGCTGAGTACTAAGGCTGTTGCCACGATGCCATCATTGCGGGGGATGCTGGTGTAGAGTGCTGAAACGTCCATTGTTTGACGGGTCCATGGATGCTGAGTTTCTGTAAGAAATCTGTAGTGTCGTGACAGAAGCTGGAGATCCACTGTACAATAGGTTTCAAGATGCCTTCCACACAGCCAGAGAGATTCTCACATAGGGTCCCATTGCCCGACACATCACCTGTAATGTGTCATGAACTCAAGGTCCCAGTTGAGGCCCTCCGTATGGGTACCGAATTTAGCTATCAGCCTCTGCTCGACCACGTTTCCACCTTGGACCTGAAGTCCACCTTGGTGGATGGTCACCCGAAGGTCCAAGGACGAATGTCCTGGGCCACTGAAGTGTTCTCCAACTGGGAGGGAACACTCCTGTTCTGATGTGTTGGCGTTCTGGTGTGTTGGCTTTGTGTACCTTTGGAAGGCAGTAGAAGTCACCTACACAAGACGTACGTGGGATGAGGGCGCGTGGGGAACGCTGAAGGACTGGATCCAAAGTTCTGATCAGTGTGTTTAATTCATGGGTGTGTTCTTTGGTCGGATCAGCTGGTAGTTGCCTGTAGTGTTCCTGGTTGTTCAGTTGTTGGTACACTTCCTTGCAGTGATCTGTTCTATTCTGAATGACAATGGCTCCTCCTTTACCTGCTGCTTTGATGACAATGTTGAGATTGGTTTTGAGAGCCTGGATGGCATTGCATTCTGAACCGGTGATGTTTTGCTCTACCTTTTGGTATGGCTGATGAATCTTGCATTTATATATTTCCTGACGGTTTGAGCATACATGTCAATCCCAGGGCAGCGGCCCTCTGGTGGGATTCAAGTTGACACCTTCTTTGGTCGCTCCTCTACAGATCTCTGTGATGACTGTTTGAGTTCATCAGTGGGCTCATTGGGATCACTGCTGGCACCTTGAAAGAATTCCCAGAGTCTCATTCATCTGATGAACTCCTCCGTGTCTACTGCCAAAACCAACGGGTTCATTTTGGCAGTGGGGCAGAAGTTGAGACCCCTACTCATGACTTCAATCTCTTCCGGTCTAAGGGTGTGGTCCGATAAGTTGATAATAGACTTCCCCGCAGTGATTATGTTGTTGACTGTGGTTCCAGGGTGGGCTTTGCTATTACTGGTGAGAATCCAGTTTTTTGATCTTGGCGTGCACGTATGTGGTGTAGTTTTGTCGCCTTGTCTGACAATGTTGGGGAGAAAAGGTTCAGTCCCAGATACAGTTGGTGCTGGAGTGAGCTGAAGGTGGAGCTGGATGATCAAAGCCATTCCCCTGCTCTGTCTGTCACTCAGTTTGCTCTCCGGACCCGCCTCTCACTCTCTGTCAGCTCTTTCTCAGCCAGGTCGGGCCGGGCTGCATAAAAAAGGAAGGGGAGGCAGCTCGGCTCTCATTCAGCAGCGATTGGAGTGACGAAGCGTGATGTCGGGAAGAGGCAAAGGAGGCAAAGGCCTGGGAAAAGGCGGAGCAAAGCGGCACCGCAAAGTGCTCCGTGATAACATCCAGGGCATCACCAAACCAGCCATCCGGCGCCTGGCTCGCCGTGGCGGGGTCAAGCGCATCTCGGGCTTGATCTACGAGGAGACCCGCGGGGTGCTGAAGGTTTTCCTGGAGAATGTGATCAGGGATGCGGTCACCTACACTGAGCACGCCAAGCGCAAAACAGTCACCGCCATGGATGTGGTGTACGCTCTGAAACGCCAGGGCCGCACTCTCTATGGATTCGGCGGCTGAGGATAAAGCGACACTTTTCCAGCGAACCCAAAGGCTCTTTTCAGAGCCACCCAAACCCTCCGATAGAGAGCGGAGACCTGAGGATGGGGAAGGCAGCTCATACGGAGAATCGAGTGTAGTGTTGCCGGTTATTTCATATATCGTAATTTTTAAATTATTTCCGTTCCGAAAATGTACTAATACCGTGTTCTGCGGTACGGCAGAGAGCATTCGGAGTGGACGGTTCACTTTGTTGCTGTTTTCCGTGGCGAATGATTTTAAAATTGCAAGTATTCCTACAGTGTAGATAAGAGGCTATTCGGCCAATCGATACTCTACTGTGCAATCTGGTTATTCCATCTAAAGAATCGCATCGTAACTTTGTAATAGTAGGATGTAGCAGCAGCATGAGGCCATTCTGCCCGTCCAGCTTGTTCTGCTATTCGATCATGGCTGATATTTCTCAAATTTCCCGTAACCTTCGATACTCTTATTTTCATGAATACCTGTCCATCTCAGTAATGATATTATTGTGTACTTGGCTGTCCATGCCATACATGATAATTTGTTTTTATTTATTGTGGAACCCAGACGTTAATGTTACATATTAGAGTATTTATATTTCCCCGGCATAACACTCAGCTCAGTTTTGTTACTGGGAGCCTGCAGATGTGTTATGTGGCGCGTTCTTTCCACCTGCCCGCTCAGGCAGCGATAACAAATTGTCTTCGGGCAAGTAATAATTTGGATGAAATAAAAAATATTGATAGTGTGGTTCTGTAATTTTACCGGTGTACACTGTTTTAGTTTTTAAGATGTTTACATCGGCGGTTTTTCGATTGATTCAAGGCGGATACAAGTTCGGTTGCTCATCCAGGGAGCGCAGGAAGCGATAGGGGACATTAGTACAGTATTTCTCTTGGAATTCAGTTAAAGACAAAAGGCAGCGGCAGTGAATTTGCAACTAATGAGATCTTCATTCAGAGATTGCAGAAATATAGTAATCAGATGAGTGATGTTCACGTCAAATTTTGGTGTGGGGTTAGATATTTCAGGAAAAAACCCATCTCCTCATTCACTCCCTTTGCGTTAACATGGCTTGGTGAGGTGGAGGCAGGAGAGAAACGGGAAAAAACGGCTTATTTTCAAATTTGAAAATGCCCACCATCACGCAGGAGGATGCACGACTACGTACACGTTGATTGGTTTTTCGATTACGAAACTAAACTTCACACAATCTCACTTTATCACATTCCCTCCTTTTCCAGCTGAAAAATGATTGCCTGCTGTTGAACACGCTCTCTGTCCAGAGGCTGGCGAAAATAAAAGGGGATATGAACCGAGCAGAGAATAAATTGCAGAGGTATATGCTACAGAGACAGTGGGAGGATTCAGCTCTTACTGACGCAGTTAAAGGAAATGTGAAGCCAAACCCGATCGGGAACACCCGTGACACTATTCTAAACTCATAGAACATTGGTCACTCAGGCAGTGACCGTGTAATGAGAAATAATGTATTTTCGGACACCCTGACAATCGTATTCTATGATATAATATTCCTCTGCTGCCACAGGCAGTAACAATATCCAATAAAAAGGAGATAGAAATGTAGCGATGTTAAGTACAACAGCCAGGGCTCTACACATTAAAAGGAAAGCAATTAAATCTGACAGACGATTCAGCTCCTTTCACAGATGCTGTGAGTGGCTCTTAAAAGAGCCTTTGGGTTGTCAGATTCATGGATGGTCACTTCACTTTTTAGCGGATCCAGCAGCGGACGTTTTCTTGGGCAGCAGCACGGCCTGGATATTAGGCAGCACCCCGCCCTGAGCGATGGTCACCCCTCCCAGCAGCTTGTTGAGCTCCTCGTCGTTGCGCACGGCCAACTGCAGGTGCCTGGGGATGATGCGGGTCTTCTTGTTGTCCCGGGCCGCGTTGCCGGCCAGCTCCAGGATTTCAGCCGTCAGATACTCCAGCACCGCAGCCAGATAGACCGGCGCTCCGGCACCCACACGCTCAGCATAGTTACCCTTTCTCAGGAGCCTGTGAACACGGCCCACCGGGAACTGCAGGCCAGCCCGGGACGACCGAGACTTCGCCTTGGAGCGAGCTTTCCCACTGCCCTTTCCTC
>NW_025215100.1:16032-43270 GCF_004010195.1 Chiloscyllium plagiosum | reverse complement strand
TTTAACTTTATATCTGTCATGTCCTAATTTACACATTTTGCATTAACTCAACATCTGTCCAATGAGGCTCTGGTCCTCCATCTAATAGTCAGTGTTATTCCAAGACAGGTTTTATTTTTTTAACATCAAACACTGATGTGAGCGGTAAAACGTTACACTATTTGCCAGCCACTTGGAAATATTCCTCCAATCTGTGCCCCCAGGAGAAAGTGATCTCTGCAGAACCTGGGGGTCAGAGGCTTATGCCCAAAACGTCGAGATGCTTCAAACATCGATTCTCCTGCTCCTCGGATGCTGCCTGACCTGCTGTACTTTTCCAGCACCACACTCTCGACTCCAATCTGTGCCCGTCTGTTTCTGGGATGTATTCTTGTAAACTCTATTTCACAGTCTTAACATGTCAGTATGTTACTGGACTGTAACTCAAACCTTCTGAAGTGTACCTTGTTGCTTTACTCTGTCAGTGTCAATTTTGAAAGTACCAGGTACCACTTTGGACAGACTCAGGTAGGACTCACTACCCTCCACTTCCAAACCCTACGAATATTAGCTTCTGCAAAGTGAAGTTGGGTTTGTATTTATAACTGCAGCATTTTGATAAAGGATAATACTTTGTACATTGTTACTGACAATATCTGCAATGTCACTGCAGATGTTACATTGTTTATGCCAGTTTATAGCTAATCTATAGTTGTATTATATCTTAACAATGTATTGCTTTGCAACTGACTCAGTATTTCATTCTGTAACTTCCAGTTTATTGTTTCTAATCTTGTATTTACTCAGTTTCAGTCAATCACTGGCATGACAGAGAGCAAATATCTCAACATCTCAAAGTTTCTGATGAAATGGAAGGTTAATCCTTTTTTCCACTCCATCCTTGATACATCAGGGTAACTTATAACTGAATTGATCAGTATGCGATCTGTGAGCACACAAATATCAGTAAAGTGTATGGTGAATGATGCAGCAGATACAGTGTATATGGAGTAGTTATTAATTTCTTTCAATCTTGTATCACTTTAAATATCTCAAAGCAGAAGACCATAAGAAGCATGAGAATTCTGTGACATTTCTATCTGTCTGTGTGTACTCTGTCATGAGAACAGATCACAAAGACTTTAGTTATGGTCTTCATCTCATTTTGATGTTTAGTGCCCATAACCAAGTCTTCCTAATGTATCAAAAAAGATATATAGCTACATTAGCATAAATTAAGCTGGTAACTCAACCCGAACTGCTTTCTGTGGAACTGAACAAGGGGAGAATGTTCTGCATTGCTTTCTTAGACAGAAGGCTTCCTGTTCAAAACTGTGTCCCTTACTCGGGATTCTCTATGAGCATTGACATACTCCCAGCATCAACTCTGTCAACTCCATTCAGATCTTTTTTTTTCCCTCTAAAGGTCATACATTGTTCTTCAAAACTCCAATAAGAATATACCCAACCATTTTATATGTACAATGAGAGCTTATGTATCAATCTGCAGCTCTAAGCTTCTGCTATTTGAATATATGAGTACAGGTATCACCCTCTCCCAGTGAGATTCTGCTTTGTGCATACTTGAGTGAAGTTATCACCCTATACCTGTTGGTTTCTACTGTGTGAATATGACAGTTTCTAGTTTGTAAATGGGATAGTTTAATCAATCGTCTCTGTCAGTTTCTGCATTGTTAAAATGTGAATGTAGTTATCAATGTCAACCTGCCATCTTCTGCAAAGTGAACATGTGGGGGTCCATATTGAAATGTACCTGTTGCTTTCAGCGACAGTAATACATGAGTTTAGTTATCATTCTTTTCCTGTGAGTTTCTTCAATGTGAATGTATTGGTGTAGTTATCAATCTGTACTGATGAAGGGCTTTTAAACAAAACGTCGATTCTCCTGCTCCTTGGATGCTTCCTGACCTGCTGTGCTTTTCCAGTACCACACTCCAGACTCTAATCTCCAGCATCTGCAGTCCTCACCTTTGCCTATCCATTTGTACCTGTCAGTTTCTGATCTGTGAATATGGAAGTGTAGTTATTGATCTGTCCATCAGTTTCTGTAATTTGAATATGACTGTCTAGTTATCTATCTCTCCCTGTCAGTTTCTGTGATGTGAAGATGATAGTCCAATTATATATCTGCCCCTGTCAGATTCTGCTGTGTGAATATGAGAATGTCATTACCAGTCTCTACCTGTCAGCTTTTGCTATGTCAATGTGATTTTAGTTATCAATCTGCCTCATTAGGTTCTAGGTGAATGTAAAAATGTAGTTATCAATATATACCTGTCAGACTTTCCTCTGGGATCATGTGAGTGTATTATCAAATTGTACTTGTCTGTTTCTGCAATGTGAATGCGTTTGTGCAATCATCAATCTATTCCTGACAGCTTCAACCATATGAATGGGTGAGTGCATCTGTACCTGAAAGTATCTGTACCTGATTTTGTGTTCTGTGAATAAGTAAGTGTACTTACACATTTGCCTCTGTTTAACATGACACTTGCAGAAACTGCAGGAGCTCTATTTACTTCAAATCTCTGTTGCTCAACATGAATAAGACTTCATCAATTGCCATCCATATCAGGATGGCATGGTGGCACAGTGGTGCCAGGGACACAGATTCAATTCCAACCATGCTTCATTATCTCTGTGCAGTTTACACGTTCTGCCCGTGTCTCCATGGGTTTCCTCTGGGTGCTCTTGTTTTTCTGCATAGTCCAAACATGTGCAGGTTTGCTGGATGGTAAATTGTCATGTAGTCTTCGAGGATGTGCAGTATCAGTGGGTTAACTATGGTAAACATGGAGTTATGGGGATTGGGTGGGGTCGACATCTGGGTGGGATCCGCTTTGGAGAGTTGTTGTAGAGGGATGGGCCAAATGACCTCTATCTGCACTGGAGAAATTCTATGTACTGTAAATGAAGGTGAGACTTTTTAATACCATGGTCAGTCTCTGACAGTGTAGAGCAGTTTGGACAATTTCCACAACTTTTATTCTATGGTACGGTTTATGATTGTAAGTTATATTCGGAATTTGCATTTTGAATTTATTGTTCACATGTTTAGAGCAAGAACACTTTAGGAGAGCATTTTCATTGTGTCCAATAATCTCTGGGTATCTGTCTGAATGTGTACCTTTTCGGGTCAATATTTCATTTCCCTTTGGACCACTTGAAAACAAAGTACTTATTCAGTCATTTTGTAAGCGATGTGTTCTGTTTTCACTTTGTGGAAGCAAATTAAATTGCGATGTTTGTTTCAATCTGACACTTGGCCTGCTATCTAATTCCTCCAGTCTGGACAAACAAAATTGATACATGAATTACATACATCATAGAGTCAGACAGCAAGTTTGAACCATGGTGAGATAATTGGATGAATACTTAATCTGAATGTTTATTTACTTCTTTCCCTACATAAATGGAATATATTGTGACCATGCAATAGGGGGGGGTTCAGTATTTCTGAATAAACAAGTGGAATTTACTTTTTGACCAATGTGATACCATGCATTTAAATTTGATTAGACGTTCACTTGTACACTGGGACAGACATATTTCACTCTTACCCTGTCCTGTTTAACTTAATTAATGAAATGCTAGCTCTCCCAACCATGTGATCCTTGCAGGCATGATTTTTCTATTTTTGCCTGTGGACCTACTAACCTGGCAATACTTATGTGCTTTGCAAGTTATTCTAGACTTACTGTGTATTGGCACTATCTCATTCTTTGTTATGTCCAGAAATCAGTTGCCTTCACACCCTTCATTACATGAATAAGGACAATAACTGGCACAGTCAGCAACTGTTTGCTCTGCCCTTCTATTCACTTGTACGGCTTGTGTACTTGGGAATTACTATCTACCAGTCAGTCTGTGCTATTCAATGGGACTGGTCCTTCAAAACTCTGCTCAGATGTGACAGGCCGCCACAGAATAGAGCCACGTTGTCTCGTGAAGAACTTAGACACTAAACTTTAATGTTGACTACTCAGGCTGTTCTCCATTGTGTATACACAGATTTTATAGATAAAAAAAAGAGTTTTGAAAGGAACAGTTATGACACAGGGAGGATGCCCATACTCACTTGACCCTGCTTCAGTCTTCCTGCATTGTGTTACTGAACAGTTTAAATGTTTGCTGTAAAGTGGACAGCCAGTTAGTAGAGTGGGACAGGAGAGAGTTCTCAGTTCATGTTTCCTGAAGTGAATGGGAAAGATCTTATTTTCTGTAATTGTTTGTATCTGTAGGATTCACAGACAAGTAAAACTGTAACACATTGCCACAGAAATGAGTCTGTGTTGTCCTTAAAAGTCCAGGTGGGAAAAGCAATGGACTTTTGCAACTCTGATAGCGCGGAATCTAACTGGGAGTAGTGATATCAAAGTCTGGCCTTCAGAGTGTCATACAGTTATACAGCACAGAAACAGGTCCTTTGGTCCAAGTTGTTAATGCTGACCAGAGATCCATATCTGACCAAGTCCCATTTACCAGCATTTGGTCTGTCTCCCTCTAAACTTTTCCTATTCATGTACCGATCCAGGTGCCTACATAAGGTTGTAATTGTACCCACCACCTCCACTTCCTCTGGTAGCTCATTCCATGCAAGCACCAGCCTCTGCAATGATAAAGTAACCCCACACGTGCTTTTTAAATTGTTTCCCTCTCACCGTAAACCTATGCCCTCTATTTTTGGTCTCCCCAACATTAGAAGAAGAAATCTTGCGTATTCACCCTCTCAATGTCACTCATGATTTTATTAACCTCAGTAAGGTCATACCTCAGCCTCAGACAGTCCGGGGGAAAAAAAACTGCCTATTCGGCCTCTCTCCATAACTCAAATCCTCTAGTCCTGGCAACAAAATATAGTTGATGTAGTTTACATGGACAATAGTAAGACCTCTGTAGGAGCATAATCCCTGACCAGAGATGAAAGACTCAGGAGGCAGGCAGGATTCAGGCAAGTGGCAGGTGTTTATTCAAGAAGAAACCGGTTAATGCAGGGAGAGGGCCAAAGGATCTTCCCCTGAGACTGGCCTCAGGAGAGAGATCCAAGGCACACTCTGATTTTACAATAAAAAAAAAAGCAGTATTTATTGTTCACATTCTGTGAACAATCACAAACAATGTGATTACTATGTTCTTCCCTCTTACTTTGCAAACCCTATCCTATGAGACACCTAATCAATGATGGGCATCCATTGGACAGCTCCAGGTTCACATGATCTCAAGGTGATTAGCAGATACTGTAATCGCTCGGCCTTGGGATCTTTCTACGTATTCTATTTGTTCACATTCCAGAGTTACTTGCTGTACTCCTTCAGGTTTCTGTCAGTCTAGCTTATCTTGTGGGACATCCTGAATGCTGTTATTCATTGTATTTAATTTTAATCCAATGCTTCTCTTACCCCCAAAATCCTTATTACATATGAAGAAAAAACAGAAAACAGTTAATTTTGCACTATTTGCTAAAAATTTGTAATTTTAATTTCTGTTATAAAGTTAGTTCAAATGTGTAAAATCACACAGTTATGAAACTGAGTAGTATAAGATAACTTTAGCTGTTGCCCCCTCAGTTGTTTTAGGGGATTAATGGGCTGTATCTAACATCTGATGCCTGTTCATTTACTGGCACATTTCCCTTTCATTTAATGTGGCTGGAGTTACTCGTTTCTCAGACCTTAGGTCTGCTGGTCAGAACTGTTTCGAATAGGAACAGGGTGGGTCCTTTTTACTGTCCTCTGTGTGGCTTGTTCAATGGTATCATTATGTCTTACTGTGTGTGAACAGGCTGATGTGCTTCGTTTCTGCCATTGTGTTTCATGTCCTGCTGTTTAATTCTACTTTCCACTTATCGGTCAGTTTGTGTTAACAGATATGGGCCACTCTATTCTGGCAGGTACAGGCCACCCCGATAGCCTTTGACAAAGTCCCATATAAAAGACTGGTCGAAGATTGGCTTGTGGAGTCTTAAGGACTCCTGAAGAAGGGCTTATGTCCGAAACGTCGATTCTCCTGTTCCTTGGATGCTGCCTGACCTGCTGCGCTTTTCCAGCTCTTGGAGTCTTAAGCAAACTGGATCTGAAATTAGCTTGCAGACAGGATGCAAAGTGTGATGGTGATGGGTTGTGTTTGTGATTGGAAGCCTGTGACCAGCGGTGTCCCACTGGGATCAGTGCTGGGCCACTTGCTGTTCATTATGTACATTAACGACTTGGATGTGAATGCAGAAAGTACAATTACTATGTTTGTAGATGAGATTTTAGTGTGGAAGTGCAAAATGTGTTGGTGCAGGCTTGGAGGGCAGAGGGCAAAGGGCATGTGACTGTGCTGTACTGTTCTTTCTTCTTCGACATGAAACTTGGCAGCACTGTTGACAGTGAGGGGGATGGTCTCAGGCTATGAGTACAGCCGGCAGAACAATGGCTCTGATATTCCTGATAAGTGTGAGATAATGTATTTTAGGAGGTCTAATAAGCAAAAGAATTACACAATGAAGGGCAAGTCCTGAGGAAGTACTGAGGAACAAAGGGACCTTGGTATACAAGTCTATAGATCCCAGAAGGAAACAACACAGGTGGACAGGCTGCTGAAGGAGGCATACAGAATGCTGGCCTTTATTACCTGAGCTGTACAATTTAAAAGCAAGGCATGCTTACGATAACTTTATAGAACATTGATTAGGCCACAGATGGAATATTGTGTGCAGGTCTGACTGCCACCCTATCAGAAGGATGTGATTGTACTGGAGAGGGTGCAGTGGGTTGGAAAGTCACCGTTATGAGGCAAGACTGGATAGGCTGAGTTTTGGTTTCTTGGAGCAGAGAAGACTCAGGGAGGATCTGACTAAAGAATACCAGATTATCAGAAATGTAGGCAGAGCAGATTGAGAAAATCTTTCTCCCCATGACCGATGTGTCCAAGTCCAGATGGCACAAGTTGATGTTGAGGAGAAAACAGCTTAGAGGAAATGTGAGAAAAATATTTTGACCCAGAGGGTGAGTGAAGTTTGGAACGTTCTGCCTGAGAGGGTGGTTGGGTACTCGCACAGCATTTAAGCAGCATCTGGACGTGCCTTTAAAAAGTCAGGGTATAGTCAGCTAGTGGCCAAGTGCAGGTAAATTGGACGAATGCAGTTTGGTGTTTGTTGAACATCATGGACATGGTGGGGCAAAGGGTTTGTTTCTTTGCTGTATGACTCTATATCTCTATAACATGCTTGTAAATCTTTACTGTACCACCTCAAGTTTAACAACATCCTTCCTGTAGCAGGTTGATGAGAATTATACACAATCTCCTAAAAATGGTTCGGAGATGCTGGTGTTGGACTGGGGTGTACAAAGTTAAAAATCACACAACACCAGGTTATAGTCCAACAGGTTTAATTGGAAGCACACTAGCTTTCGGTGATGAAGGAGCGTCGCTCCGAAAGCTAGTGTGCTTCCAATTAAACCTGTTGGACTATAACCTGATGTTGTGTGATTTTTAACTTCCTAAAAATGGATTCACCAATATCCTGCACAGCCACCAGATGACCTCCCAACTCCAACAGTCAGTGTTCTGAACAATGAAGGCAAGCACGCCAAATGCCTTCTTCACCACCTGTCTATCTGCAACTACTTTCATGGACTTGGAGGTGCCAGTGTTGGACTCGGGTGGACAAAGTGAAAAATAACAACACAAGGTTTTTGTCCAACGGGTTTATTTGGAAACACTAGCTTTTGAAGCACTGCACCTTCATCAGGTGGTTGAAGAAGGAGCAGTGCTTTGAAAGCTAGTGCTTCCAAATAAACCTGTTGGAGTACATTCAAGGAAATCTTCACCGGCACACTGAGGTTTCTTCGTTCAGCAACACTCCCCGATGCCCTACCATTAGTGTGGAATTCGTGCCTTGGTTTGCCTTCTCAAAATGTATGTAAACTAAACTACAACTGCCACTCCTCAGCCCACTGACCCACCTGACAAGAGGTATAGTTAGTAAGTATGCAGATGACACCAAAACTGGAGTGTAATGGACAGCAAAGAAGATTACCTCAGATTACAACAGGATCTTGCTCAGATGGGCCAATGGGCTGAGAAGTGGCAGATGGAGTTTAATTTAGAAAAATGCGAGGTGCTGCATTTTGGGAAAGCAAATCTTAGCAAGACTTATACACTTAATGATAAGGTCCTAGGGAGTGTTGCTGAACAAAGAGACCTTGGAGTGCAGGTTCATGGCTCCTTGAAAGTGGAGTTGCAGGTGGAAAGGATAGTGAAGGCGGCGTTTGGTATGCTTTCCTTTATTGGTCAGTGAATTGATTACGGGAGTTGGGAGATCATGTACAGGATATTGGTTAGGCCACTGTTGGAATATTGCATGCAATTCTAGTCTCCAACCTGTCGGAAGGATATTGTGAAACTTGAAGGGGTTCAGAAAAGACTTACAAGGATGTTGCCAGGGTTGGAGTATTTGAGGTATCGGGAGAGATTGAATAGGCGTAAGGTTGTTTTTGGAGGGGTAACCTAATAGAGGTTTATAAAATCATGAGAGCTATGGGTAGGATAAATAGACAACATTTATTCCCTGGGGCAGGGGAGTCCAGAGCGAGAGGGCACAGGCTTAAGGTTAGAGGGGAAGATTTAAAAGGGATCTGGAGGGCAATTTTTTCAATGTGGCATACTGTGTGTATAGAATGAGCTGCCAGAGAAATTGGTGGAGACTGGTACATGTACATCATTTAAGAGGCACTTGGATGGATACAATAATAATAACTGTAAAATAAGGGATTTTCTGTTCCAGTAAACTGAACTGGGCCACGTGCTGGCAAATGAGACTGGATTAGTTCAGGATTTTTTTTTTTTAAAACAGATTACTTACAGTGTGGAAACAGGCCCTTCGACCCAACAAATCCACACCAACCCGCCGAAGCATAACCCACCCGGACCCATTCCCTATATTTACCTCTTCACTAACACTACAGGCAATTTAGCCTTTGGAAGAAGGGCCTGTGCCCGAAATGTCGAAGAAGAAGGGCCTGTGCCCGAAACGTCGAAGGAAGAAGGGCCTGTGCCCGAAACGTCGAAGGAAGAAGGGCCTGTGCCCGAAACATCGAATCTCCTGTTCCCTTGATGCTGCCTGACCTGCTGTGCTGTTCCAGCAATAAAGTTTCAACTTTGATCTCCAGCATCTGCAGACCTCACTTTCTCCTACAGGCAATTTAGCATGGCCAATTCACCTAACCTCCACATTTTTGGACCGTGGGAGGAAACCGGAGCACCCGGAGAAAATCCACGCAGACACGGGGAAATTGTGCAACTCCACACAGTCAGTTGCCTGAGGCGGGAATTGAACCCGGGTCTCTGGTGCTGTGAGGCCGCAGTGCTAACCACTGTGCCACTGTGCCACCCGCTATCTGGTTGGCATGGATGAGTACAGCCGAAGTGTCTGTTTCTGTGCTGTATAAATCTATGACTGTGAATAATAACATTTATTGGAAACGGGGTGATGTGCATGGAGAATGGAGAGAGATTTTTTAAAAATTGCAATTCCTTGGTGGTATTTGACTCGGTTTGAAATTGAGCTGAATGTGCATCGAATTCAAACTGCTCTGTGACTGTGGAAAGGGTGTTCTTTGGTCTGAAAACGGTAACATACCTGCTGTTTGTTCGAAAGAACTGATCACACTTGGCTTCGCCCCGAGGGAATGTGTCTTGGTCCTTCAAGTATTTGTCTGGAGGAAGACAGAAGAGACATCTCCTGTAAATCAACATTAAATTTGACAGTATCAAACCTTTGAATGTAACATTCATTTAATAATCATTAAGCCGTTTTTCTTTCAAACCAGCAAGTCCAACAGAACAACAGGTCTGATTCTATTCTTGGCCTGAGCTGCTCTTTGTCTGGTGATTATAATAAAAATATCTATACCAATTCACTGAGAACCAGATACTAACCAACACCTCCACAGCTCTATAATTGGGCTACCCCAATACAAGTGCGTATCTGGATCTGAGAGTTTCCTTATCAATCCATACCTGTGAGTTCCTGCGAGGTGAATGTGGGAGTTCAACTGTCAACCTGTATCATCAGTATAAGCTGTGCAAATGTGAGAGTGAATGTAGTTATCAATCTGTCCCTGTCACAATCTGGTAAATATATTTACATTTTGGCATTGCAGAGACTGACAGGGACAGATTAATAAATACACTCACACATTCACATAGCATTAACTGACAGGTATGGATTGATAACTAAACTCATATATCCACACAGAATAAACTTGCAGGACTGGTTGTTAAATATATTTTAAATAAATAAAATCAGTCCCTATGTGTTTCACTGATAGGGATGTGAGGGTTTAGTCATCAATATGTACCTGTCAGTTTCTGCCCTGTGAATGTGAGAGTTTACATACCAATCTGTCCTGAACAGTTTCTGTATATCTGATAGTGTAGTTATCAACCTGAACCTGTCAGTTTCAGCTATGAGAACGCAAGTGTCATTATCAGTATCTACCTGTCAGTTTCTGCTGTATGAATATTATATGCAGTCATCAAATTGTATCCATCAGTTTCTTCTGTGTGAATGTAGATATTGATCTGTATTTGTCTGCTTTAGCTATGTGTGAATGCAGTTATCAAACAGTACCTGTCAGGTTTTGCTATTTGACACCAGAGTGTCTTTGTCAACCTGTTTCTACCACGTCAATTTGAGAGAGTCGATACCAACCTGTCCCTGTCAGTTTCTTCCCGGTCAATATGTGAATACAGTTACTGATCAGTAATCATCAGCTTCTGCTCTGTGAATGTAGATGCATTAATCAAACTGGAGCTGTCAGTTTCAGCTATGTGAATGTGGGAGTACAGTTATCTTCTTTGTCAAAGTGAGTGTAACTCAATCTGTACCTTTCAGACTCTGCTGCGTGAATACATAAATATAGTTATCAATCTGCAGCTGTCAATTTCTGCTTGGTGAATATGTTTGTGTAATTGTCAATCTATCCCTACTATGTGAATGTGTGAGCTGAGTTTTCATCTGTTGCTATCAGCTTCTGATTAGTGATCAATAGAGTTTAGTGATCAATCTTTCCCTGTCAGGCTCTGTAATTCCAGTGTTTTGAGTGTATTTATTCATTTTTTTCTGGTCAGTTTGTGTGACTGTAGTTATCAGCCTGTACCCCTCAGATTCTGCTATGTGAACATAAGACTGCAGTTATTCATTTAATTTGATCATTGTTATCACATGTCCTGAGATAAATTGAAAAGTATTGTTTTGTGCACCTTACAGGTAGATCATCTCATTCAAAGTTCATCAAGGTAATTAGAACAGAATCCAGGATACAGTGTTAAAGCTGCAGAGAAGGTGCAGACAGAGATTAGCATCAAAATTTAGAGGTCCATTCAAAATCTAACAATAGCAGAGTAGCTGTTCTTGAATCTGTTCGATGGTGTATTCAAACTTCTGTATTTTCCCCCTGACAGATCAGGGTGGAGGAGCGTATAACTAGGGTTGGATGGGTCTTTCATGTTGTTGGTTGCTTTCCCGAGACAGGGGGAAGTGGAAATGAAGCCTTTAGATGGAAGGCTGCTTTCAGTGATGGACTGGTCTGAGTCACAACTCTCTGTAGTTTCTTGTGGTGTTGGGCAGAACAGAAGCCATACTATGCTGTGACACATCCAAATAGGATGCTTTCGGTGGTGCATCTATAAAAGTTTGCAAGTGTCTTTATGGACATGCTGAATTCCCTTAGCCATCTGAGGAAATCTGCTTGATGAATGTCATAGAATCATAGTCATAGAGATGTACAGCACGGAAACAGACCCTTCAGTCCACCTTTTCCATGCCAACTAGATATCCCAACCCAATCTAGTCCCACCTGGCAGCACCCGGCCCATATCCATCCAAATACTTCCTATTCATATACACATCCAGATGTCTTTTAAATGCTGCAATTGTACTAGCCTCCACCACTTCCTTCTGGCAGGTTATTCCACACAAGTACCACACTCTGCATGAAAACGTGCTCCTTAGGTTTCTTTTATTTCTTTCCCCTTTCACCCTAAACCTATGCCCTCTAGTTCTGGACTCCCCCACCCCAGGGAAAAGACTTTGTTTATTTATTCTTTCCACACCCCTCATGATTTTATAAACCTCTCTAATGTCACCCCTCAGCCTCTAATGCTCCAGGGAAAATAGCCCTAGCCTATTCAACCTCTCCTGATAGCTCAAATCCTCCAAACCTGGCAACCTCCTTGTAAATTGTTTCGGAACCCTTTCAAGATTCACAATATCATTCCTATAGGAAGGAGACCAGAATTGCATGCAATATTCCAACAGTGGCCTAGCCAATGTCCTGTACAGCTGCAAGATGACCTCCCAACAACTGTACTCAATACTGAATGTGTTTGGGTAATTGTCAATCTAAGTCTGCCAGGTTCTGCTATGTGAATATGAGAATTTACTTTTTAACAGTTGGTCAGTTTTTGCTTCACGAATGTTTTGTTTAGTTAAGAACCCTTCCCGGTCAGGCTCTGTAATGTAAATGTGAGTGCATTTATCAATGTTTGCCGGACAGAATTTCTTTTGTGAACATGTGAATGTGGTTATCAATTTTCCCTGGTAGTTTCTGCTCTGTGAATATGAAAATGTAGTTATTAGTCTCTAAATGAAAACCAAAAGAACTGCAGATGCTGGAAATCAGAAACTAAAACAAATTGCTGGAAAAGCTCAGCAGGTCTGACAGAGTCTGTGGACAGAAATCATCGTTAAAATTTCCAGTCTAGTTACCCTTCCTGTGAAGAGATGGTAGCCAGGAAAATATTAGATTTTCTGCAGAGGACAGGGTGTGTTGAAGGGTAAGGGAGTAAATGGTGGATGGATATAGAATCCAAAGAGAGGGAAGAACAGTTGAACAGATAAACTAGTGGATCACAGTCAGACGAGGATGGTAATAGGTATTAATAGAGACTGTTAGTGAGTTTTGGGGTACAATAGAAGAGCCTGTGATAACACTGTGTGGTGAGAGAGGTTTTGGGTAATGATACTGGAGAGCTCTAGCTCTAAAGTTGTAGAATTCAATATTGAGTCCAGAAGGCTGTCAAGTTTCCAAGCACAAAATGAAGTGCTGTTCTTCCAGCTAGCAATGAACTTTGCTGGAGCACTGCAGAAAGGCTGAGATAGAGCTGTTGGCCAGGGAACTGGGTGGTCTGTTAAGTGGCATGCTACTGAAGCTCAGGGACAATTTTTTTCTGGATAGAATGTAGATATTCTTAGATGTTGCAATTGTACCAGCCTCCACCACTTCCTCTGGCTGCTCATTCCATATGTAGTTGGATAATGTCCAGAGCCTATGTGCTTTAGTTTTAGAGCCCATAGGACCCATGGATAGGTGAACAAGCAACACATTACAACAGAAAAGCATCTGTGCTTTTCTTCAGAATCAAGGGGAGAAAAACAATAGTCTTTTGTAATTCCTATAGTGCAGAGTCTAACCAGGAACAGTGGGGATATCAAGGTCTGGTTTTCAGGATGCTATCAATGTTTGCATTGTGACATACTTTACCAATGAATTAATGATCAGTATTAACCGAATCAATTTGTAACTAAGTGAACACTTCAACTGCATTGCAGCTGACTGAAGACAATGCTCCTTGTGCAGAAAAGAGAATTGGTCAATTCTATTTTATTTACCAATCTGGACAGGATCTGGTGCAAACCATTAGCAGTATTCTTGCATTGCTCTCTGGTAGGGCAGGGGAAAACAAAAGGTCTTTTATTTTCAATTGGCAGTGAAGAATATTTAAACAGTCAAATTCAATTTATTGAACGATCAACTCTTGGTGGTTAAAATAAAGGAGCAGCTTGACAAACCTATCAATTTTAGCTTTATCTTTCTTTCTGCACTAGTGTAAATAGTAATCATCTGATTCTATTGACTCCTTGGCAAAACTATATCCTGATTCCTTGATTTTATTTTGTAGTTTAATGAAGAGATAGTCAAGATGAATGCAGGGTTCTTCATAGATTTCTTGAAACAAATTTTGAAAGACAGAATAAGAAGAAAAACTCTCTTTCTGGACTGAAAAAAAAATCCTACAAAATGATGGAGAATGGTGGTATGACACAGATAGGGATGACAACTTCTCTGCTGCCATGAAAAATCTATGGAAATGGAATACTCATTGAGTTACCAATTCTAATCCCTTTCAATCAGCTGTGTTGTTATAGACTGTTTTTGATCAGTGCTGACTTAACAATTTGAATATACGTATTCTGTGCTGTCGATCTCTTTGACTTGACATCGGAGAGTAGAAATCAGTTTGATGAAACGTTTTCTCCTAGTTTCAGTGTATATGGATCTTCATCACTGTTAGATGTTGTAACGTGTATTTCAGGATGGTGTACGAATTTGCAACTATTGTTAATCAGTCAGTAGCTCTGTGGGAGATAGAATGGTGTGTGCGCGCGCAAACACACACATGGGGGTGGGATGGAGATAGTGGTTGTGGGTGTGTACACACACGATGAGCACTCCCTCGACATCGGGCTTTGGCCCAGAGATTCATTTGGAATTTATATAGTTTAATTGTTGTGTCTTTTCCAGGACAATGATTTACCAAAAATGTAATTTTGACTTTCTCAGGTACTGAAAATATCAAAGTTTCCTTCTGCATCCGCACTCAATATCTTCTTCATATATCCTTGTTGTAACAATGTAACAGCATGACTTGTTTGTTCACCTTGATTGTAACTTTAATCCACATGTAGTAAAGGCAATTTTAATGTAATTCCTGAATGTATATTTCATGAGGTTACAGTCTATTCCTCTTCTGATATTGCAAGTGATAACTGGCTATGCATAATGGAATTTATTGGAACTGACATGTTGTGCATTAAGAGAAATTTTTAAAAATATTTCATTAGTTGTGCCTGACTCTTGGATTGAATGCATCCTTCTGGAAATTGAGCTCAATGTGTATCTGACTCAATCCACTCTGTGACTGGAAAGGATGTTCTCCAATCTGACAACTGTAACATACCTGCTGGTTGGCGGAAGAAGATGGTCACACTTGGCTTTGTACTGAGGGAATATTAAATTATCTTGGTCCATCAAACATTTGCCTGGAGGAAGAAAAGAGAGATATCATTTTTGAGTAGAAAGACATCAACTGATCAACGCAACATTCACGTCATGATCATGATACTTCTGTTTTTAAACAGAGCAAGGTCTGGATACAAAGCAACACTGATCTGCTGCCAGTCTTTTTCTGTTTGCGAAATTCTGAAACAGTTTACTCAGATGAAAGAAAACTAACCAACATATGCACAGCTCCAAAAATAGAATGATTACACAGTTCAATATTCAGCTCCCAAATAAACACAATGTTGAAGGAAGAACAGCTGGCACTACTATCACATTTAGATACACTGCCCTTTATTCCCCAACAATTCAAAGTCTATTCGCAACAAAAAGTGGGAAACAGAAGCCCAGCAGGCCCACACACAGCCCGAGAAAGGCCTCTCTCTTCCCCCCAGCCCGCTCACTCCAAGTTCCGGGACCAGTTCCTGCTCCGCTCGGCCTCTTACAAACAGCCCCCGGTTCTCCCTGAACTCACCCCGAATCAATCCCGGTCTCGGAGCCCCCTCTGTGTCCCAGGCTCCCATCCCGATGTGCTGCTGGAAGGAGCCTGCTGTTCCCTCGCTTCCCTGGGCGCTGATCTCTCCATTGCGGTCTGTTTCAAACAAACCTCTTGCACTCACTGAGTAAATGCTCCTCAATGGCAGCGCTGGGGGTGGGCCTCACGCATGCGCTCCTCTACTCAGGATCAATCATCGCGCATGCGCTGCTTTTCCTAATGCTTCCCAGAAACAAACATCAATTGGTCATTTCCCCAATTCCCTTTTCTCCCAGTTTGACCAAAGGATCTGAGGCTGTGGGGGAAAGGACAGAGAAGGTTTCAAGCTGGGACATTGTCTCTTTATGAAGCTCTATTGAGCTCATCCCCGGGTCATGTTAATAACTCCTCCCTCCGGCTCTCTCACAATCTGATCAGGGGGCGGGGAAGCTGGCGGCCACTCGGCCCATCCCCTGTGCCCACCATTCAATAACATCACGTCTGATCTTATTTTAACTATGGTATGTAATTATGCTGAAACTCATACACAAATATTAATTCCTTTAAGAAAGTAACATAAGTGGAAAATAGTAACACAAATGAAATAAGTGGATCACTCTTACTAAGGCAGAATGTAACTGTTGGAGAGAGTCTTGCATCACAGTGTTAGTCCCTGTTTCTGGTTCAGGAGGCGTGTGCAAAAATCAGACCTGGAGCAGGGGTGTGCAATAACGTCTCTGGGCCTCGATTGAGTGTATAGCGGACAACAGATGTTCGTGTCAGGTATGCTGCAGACAGAAACCTTGTGATGTATTGTATCCCACAACGAGAGACCCCAGATGTTTCTGTTTATTCACTCTGGGGACGTGGACGTCGCTGGCTGAGCTTCGCATTTATTCCCCTTTGAGCAGGCGGTGGTGAGCCACCTTCTGTAACACCTGTTGTCCATGTCCTGCCTACAATGCCATGAACAGGGAATTCCAGGGTCTTGATCAAGCGACAGTGAAGGAAAGGGGATATATTTCCAAGTGATTATGGTGTGTGGCTAAGAGAGAAACTTGCCTTTTATCTAGTTGATGCCTCCCAACATCAAGTGCATTTAACTTTTCTGATGGAGGTTGCCCTGAATTTGGAAAGTTTTACAATTTACAAAGCTTTAGTATTACTTTTGTAAACTTAACAAAACTTTAGGGCTCTGTGAGATAATATTTGATCCGAAGAATAGGCATACAAATTGGGAAGAAAATAAACAGACAAACATAAAGCCTGGGAACAATTTAGAATTCAGAGCAGAGATGACCTGGGGGTTGCAGTAAAAGAGAACCTCACTGAGATATTTGTCGAAAGAGGAGGAGAACTTCTTCAAGGTAGCATCCTTACAAGAGGATTCGCAGTAAGTTTAGAATCAACTTTGTGGACTTCACCAGTTTCCTCATTTCCTCTCCCCCCACCTTACATCAGTTCCAACCTGCCAGCTCAGCAGCATCCTCATGACCTGTCCTACCTGCCAATCTTCCTTCACATCTATCCGCTCCACCCTCCTCTCTGACTTATCACCTTCATCCCTACCTCCATCCACCTATTATACTCTTAGCTACCTTCTCCCCAGCCCCACCCCGCTTCCATTTATCTCTCCAAGCTGGAGATTCCCAGCCTCATTCCTGATGAAAGGCCTTTGCCCGAAACATCAATTTTCCTGCTCCTCGGATGCTGCCTGACCTGCTGTGCTTTTCCAACAATACACTAATCTTGACTCTGATCTCCACCATCTGCAGTCCTCACTTTCGCCACAATTTAGAATTCAGCAAACAATTAGATAAAGGGCATCAATTAAGAAAGAGAAAATGAGGACTGGAGCAAGCTGTTTTGAAAAAGAAACTAACTGTTAAAGTATTGATAAATGTGTAAAGGGGAAATGGAAGAAAACATAGGTTGGTGAACACAAAGATAGGTCTCTTACGATCAAAAGGAGGAAGTCTATATTAGGGAGCAAAAATGGCTATCCATCCAAATATGTAACTGTTGTTCTCTGATCACAAAGGACGACACAAATGATACACCAGGAATGTTGGGGAACATAGAGTTCAGTGAGAGGGAAAAACTGAAACTAATCAATATTGTTTGGAATATTGTGTTGGGACAATGGATAGGATTGAAGCTGGGAAACAGCAGGGCCTGGTCATCCACATCCCAGAGTATTAACATAGTAGTCACAGAAATAGTGAATGGTCATGTTCCAAGATTCCATAGACATTGCAATATTTTCCACAGATTGTGAATTAACTAATGTAACCAATCTATTTGAAAAGCAAGTTAGAGATAATCTGGGTATTATAGGCCATTCAGCCTGTCGGAAAAAAATACTTGCAGAGTATCTGCAGAAAAAAAAGATTGGGACCAAACAAAGTCAGCATGGATTTGAAGGGCCTGTTCCTGTATCACAATGTTCTATGTTCTCAGCTTGGCAAATCTGCTGGGATTGAGGTGATAAGCAGATGGCGTCATTCGGATGTTTCCTTTTACAAAATCCCACAAAAAAGAAAATAAAGAACATGGTGCTGAGATGGATTTTAAAAAACTGGTTGACCGAAAGAGGGAATAAATGGATCATTTTTTCGATGGCAAGCAGTGACTAGGAGTCATGGCAAGAATCATTATTAGAATCCTACACTTCACAATATAGTCACAATGATTTAGAAGAGGAAACTAAATATAATATCTCCAGATAACTGGTTTTTTTTTAGATTAGATTCCCTACAGTGTGGAAACAGGCCCTTCAGCCCAACTAATCCACACTGACCCTCTTCCTGAGGAAGGGCTTATACCCGAAACGTCGATTCTCCTGTTCCTTGGATGCCGCCTGACCTGCTGCGCTTTTCCAGCAACACATTTTCAGCTCTGATCTCCAGCATCTGCAGACCTCACTTTCTCCTCTGAAGAGTAACCTACCCAGACCCGTTTCCCTCTGATTAATGCATCTAACACTATGGGCAATTTACCATGGCCAACTCACCTGACCTGCACATCTTTGGAATGTGGGAGGAAACCAGAGCACAGATAGTTGCCCAAGGCTGGATTGAACCTGGGATCCTAGTGCTGTGAGCCACCATGCCACCCTATGGTGAGCTGTGAAAGAAGATGCATTGTGATTATGTTGAGGAGAAGTCAATGGGCAAAAGCAATATATTGTGGATAAATGTAAGGTTCTTAGTAAGGACAGTCAAAATTGATAAAAATGAAACTGGAAAAGCACAGCATCAGAGGAGCAGCAAAGTCAATGTTTTATTTGCAAATACAAATAAATCATATATTAGAATAGACAACTGGGGTGAAAGCATCTCTTGAACATTATGCAAATAGAAAGGGCATTCTTGAGAGGGAGATTAGGAAATTAAAGAGGGGGATACCAGATAGTCTTGGCAGATAAGGTTAAGCATAATTCAATGAGATTCTACAAGATCATTCAAAGCAAGTTAACAATGAGGGAGAGAAAGAGAGTAGGGCACCTTAAAGATCAAAGAGGTAGTTGTTGTTGTTGGAGCCTTTTCCCACTGAAAGGGAATGCAAACTCAGCAGACAGGCAGAACTCAGGCAAGTGGAGGTTTATTCATGCAAAACCCAGTTAAAGCAGGGGCAAAGGATTCTCTCCAGAGGCCAGCCCTGAAAGGGAGATCATGACATACTCTGAATTAATGACATAAAGCGGTATTTTTATAAATTTGCTGATAACAATCGCATACAACTTGATCACTTTGATCCTCCCTCATACTTTGTAAACCCAATCCTATAAGAAACCGAATCAATGACAGGCATTCCTTTAATAGGCCTCAGCTTCCCATGACCTCATGGCATTGAACAGACACTTTAATCACTCATCCTTGCCATCTTTCTATGCATCCTCTTCATTCATATTCCAAAGTTAATTGCTGGACTCCTTCAGGCCTCTCAGGCTGGCTTTACTGTGAGTCAGTTTGAATTCTGTTATTCATTGTATCTCATGTGCTTTCTTTACAAAATTCTGTTTTTCCTCTTATATTTCCCATTGTCCTAATTATGTGTTAAAAATACCAAAGACATTTAGTTTTAACTAGTTGCTTTAAGATTTGTAAGAATGCTTTCTGTTCTGGTTAGTTAGGTTTAGGTCTGTTTTCAAAGACTTCCAGCATAGATACATGGAACCAAAACATTTATGCCTATGTGTGAAAGTTAGTCAGTTTTCAGAAGTACCCTGATTTGCCCTGGACAAAATAGATTACTCACAGCCATTCATGACAATGTACTAAGGGAGACATTTGTCAGCCATTTTGGGTGAGTAGACATGGGCCATTTTGTTACCAGCAGATCCAGTTCACCTCTGCAGTTCTGTTTGAATTTCAGAAGATGCGAGAGGCAAAAAATGAATTTTCACATCATTTTTTTACTGGGAAGCAGGCAAACGCAAGGAAATGAATATTGATGTTTTGAAAAGAGTTCACATTACAGAAGAGGAAATGCTGGAGGTCTTTGAACACAAAGTTGGATAATCTCAGAGACCTGATCGAGTGTATCCCAGGACGTTGTAGTGCCCCTTGCAGAAATATTTGTATCATCTGTAACTATGGTGAGGTGCTGGATGATCGGATATTGGGTAATATTTTGCCATTATTTTAAGAAGAGATGTAAGGAGAAGCCTGGGAAGTATAGACCTGTGAGTCTGACTTGTGTGATGGGTACATTGTTGGAGGTGATTCTAAAAGATAGGATTCAAGAAGATTGAGGGCACGATTGTAAACATAATCAACTTGAAGTTTGGTAAAGCCTTTTACAAGATTCTGCGTGGTAGACTAAATAGCAAGGTTAGATTACATGGGATTCAGGTTGAGCGTGCCAACTGAATATAAAATTGGCATAACAGCAGGAGATGGAGAGGAGGTGGACAGTTGCTTATTAGACTGGATGCAAGTTACCAATGATGTTCCACCCCAATCGGTACTGGGACTGCTTTTGTTTGTTTTTTTTATGTAAATGATTTAGATGAGAATACAGAAGGCATGGTTAGTAATTTTGCAGATGTCATCAAAATTGGTGGTATAGTGGACAGTGAAGGGTATCTCAGATTAGAAACAAATCTTGATTAAACCAGTCAATGGTGTGAGGATTGGCAGATGGAATTATTGAGGCATTGCATATTTATAAAACAAACAAGGGTAGGACTTATACAATTACAAGTAGGGCCTTGGGTAGTGCTGCTGAACAGAGAGACCTAGTTGGCCAGCTGCATATTTTTGAAGTTTGCTTCACATGTAGTCAATGTGGTGAAGAAAACATCTAGCGTGCTTGCCTTCATTGCTCAGACCTTCGAGTACAGGAGTTGGAAGGTCATATTGAGGTTGCATAGGTGTTGATGAGTCCTCTTCTCGATTACTGTACCAAGTTCTTGTCACCCTGTTATCAAAAGTATACTATTGATGTGGTTCTGTTCGCCGAGCTGGGAATTTGTGTTGCAGACATTTTGCAACACAAATTCCCAGCTCGGCGAACAGAACTACAACAACGAGCACCCGAGCTACAAATCTTCTCGCAAACTTTGAGTATACTATTGCGCTGGAAAGGGTTCAGAAAAGGTTTACTAGAATGTTGATGGGAATGGAAGATTCCGTTGTAAGAATAGGCTGGGACTTCTGTTCTCTGGAGCCTAAGATCTTGATGGGTGATTGAGTTTTGACAATCATGCGGGCTAAAGGTAAGGGGAATGGTAGGTATATTTTTTTATGGTAAGAGACTGCAAGACGATGAGACACATTTTTAAGGTAAAATGAAAAAGATTTTAAAAGTAAGTTTTTTTAAAAAGAGTATAGATTGTGTGGAATTAACTTTGAAAGGGGGTGATGCATATGGACACAGTCACAATGTTGAAGACATTTGGATAAGTATATCATTGTTCAGATTTTGGAGGGTTATGGGCCAAGAACAGGCAGGTGGGACTTGTCTAGTTTGAGATTATATTGGGTATGGATTGGTTGGACAGTAGGATCTATTTCTGTGCTATTTGACTGACCCTTGCAGTGAGGCAACTGTCCTGGTTTGATCTCAGTTCATTTTGAAAGCTTCTAAACGACAGCAGAAAGTCTCATTCAGAGCACTGTGCAATCAAGCAACAGCATCGGTGTATGGAAATTTAACTGTAAAATGAATCGGTGGAATTCAAAGATAGGGTACTGCTGTTTGGCAGAGATGGGTATTGCAGATGCTGCAGATTAGAGTGGTGCTTCAAAAGTACAGCTTCAGGCAGCATCCGAGAAGCATGAAAATCGATGTTTCGGGCAAAAGCCTTTCCTGCTGCGCTTTTCCAGCACCACTCTAATGTTGACTCGCTTCTTCTGTTTGCCAGAGATCAAAATCAGGGTCATACCCCACAGGGGCGGGTAGCTCCCGAACTGGTCCAGTATTAAACAGCAACTTGACCAACTGAAAAATGACTGTTGCCCCCATTACCATCCCTGTCCATGGCCAGGGAAAGGACCCTACACAGGAACTCATCCGAGAATAAAACACCGAGGGTCAGCGACCACTCATTATAAGCTTACTCGCGGCACTGGAGCAGCTCTTCCTAAATGCAGTTCAAGATAACGTGAAACTGTGTGAGCGGGTAGTACAGGGACAGAGTGATTCATTTATAAGATAATAATTAAAGAAACGGGACCACTCACATCTACAAGGAATAAAAATAATATACTCCGAACACTGTTCAGGTTGCGTTGCATCAATATTCCATGATAAACATTTCACGGTCCTTATGCTACGGCTCAAACGGTGAACAGCCCTGAGGAAAGTACAGTATCGAATAAGGCAGGGACCGAAACCGATATCAGTTAAAGGAAGGTAATTCAATCCGACAGACGGGAGTGTATAATTCCTTTCACAGATGCGGTGAGTGGCTCTTAAAAGAGCCTTTGGGTTGTCAGATTCAAGAATACCATCTTCACTTTTTAGCAGATCATCAAACCTTCCACCCCTCTAAAAAAGAATCCATCAATATACAGAGATGGCCTAATTTTTACACTATTAGTAAACAATACATATACATTTCATTGACTTGAAGCATGCAAATACTCACTGCGACAGTCCACTTTTTCCTGCTAAGAAATGCTTCCATCTTTTTTCATCAAAGTCGTGACGGCACCTTGGCAATGAGGTTCTGTCATCCTGCCATGTATGTAATTTGCAAATTGAATGGCTGCAATAATAAGCTTCATCTAAACAGTCTGTAAGTTTTGTTCTTAAATTTATCCTAAAACAATAGATGCAAGGTGTCCTTCTCAAACATGAAATACGTCTGTTGATGAGTCTTCAGGTTTCCGTAAAGATGCCCGATAGGCCTCAAACTGTTTGTCTAGTGGCTCAGTGTCTCTGCCTTAAAATTGCTCTTCAAGAACAAAAGGACAAAATAAACCTCTTCAAGCCACAATATCATCACACGGTATCCATCTCTCACTTCCTGCATTGTGAATATGAAAATTCATTTATCGACCTGTACCTGTCCATTCTTGCCAAATGAACATGTAAATGTTGTCATTAATTGTCCTTGGCAGTTATTGCAATTCAAGCGTGTGACTGTCATTATAAATCTATCCCCTCAGTTTCTGCTGTATGAATGTGAGTTTAGTTATCAACCTGTATCTGTCAGTTTCTGCGAGGTGTGAGTGTCAATATATGGCTAACAGATTTTGTTCTGTGAATAAGTATCAAAGTGTACCTGTCAGTTCATGTTCTGCGAAATGGCAGTATTATCAAAGGAAGGACAGAAAGGGAGGCAAGAGAGGAGGGGGAGTGGCATTTTTGATAAGTTAGACCAGGGAATCCCAGTGGATGTGGTCTATCCAGACTTCCAAAAGGCCTTTGATAAGGTGCCACACGGGAGGCTGCTGAGCAAGGTGAGGGCCCATGGTGAGCTACTGGTATGGATTGAGGATTGGCTGTCTGACCGAAGGCAGAGAGTTGGGATGAAAGGTTCTTTTTCGGAATGGCAGCCGGTGACAAGCAGTGTCCCGCAGGGTTCAGTGTTGGGGCCGCAGCTGTTCACGTTATATATGATCTGGATGAAGGGACTGGGGGCATTCTAGTGAAGTTTGCCGATGATACAAAGTTAGGTGGACAGGCAGGTAGTACTGAGGAAGTGGGGAGGCTGCAGAAGGATCTAGACTGTTTGGGAGAGTGGTCCAGGAAATGGCTGATGGAATTCAATGTGAGCAAATGCGAGGTCTTGCACTTTGGAAAAAAGAATACAAGCATGGACTACTTTCTAAATGGTGAGAAAATTCATAAAGCCAAAGTACAAAGGGATCTGGGAGTGCTAGTCGAGGATTCTCTAAAGGTAAACATGCAGGTTGAGTCTGTGATTAAGAAAGCGAATGCAATGTTGTCATTTATCTCCAGAGGGTTGGAATATAAAAACATCGTTATGCTACTGAGACTTTATAAAGCTCTGGTTAGGCCCCATTTGGAGTACTGTGTCCAGTTTTGGTTCCCAGACCTCAGGATGGACATACTGGCACTGGAGCGTGTCCAGTGGAGAGTCACACGGATGATCCCTGGAATGGTAGGTCTAACATATGAGGAACGGCTGAGGATCCTGGGATTGTATTCATTGGAGTTTAGAAGATTAAGGGGAGATCTAATAGAAACTAACAAGATAATACATGGATTGGAAAGGGTGGACGCTAGGAAATTGTTTCCGTTAGGCGAGGAGACTAGGACCCGTGGACACAGCCTTAGAATTAGAGGGGGTAAATTCAGAACAGAAATGCGGAGACAGTTCTTCAGCCAGATAATGGTGGGCCTGTGGAATTCATTGCCGCAGAGTGCAGTGGAGGCCAGGACGCTAAATGTCTTCAAGGCAGAGATTGATAAATTCTTGATGTCACAAGGAATTAAGGGCTATGGGGCGAATGCGGGTAAGTTGAGTTGAAATGCCCATCAGCCATGATTGAATGGCGGAGTGGACTCAATGGGCCGAATGGCCTTACTTCCACTCCTATGTCTTATGGTCTTATGCTGAAAAAGTGCAGCAGGTCAGGCAGCATCCAGGGAACAGGAGAATTGACGTTTCGGGCCTAAGCACTTCTTCAGGAAGGTCTTATGGGATAGCTTTACAGCAGTGCTGAGGGATGATATTTCTGAAAATACATCCAGGAAAGTTATTTGGGTGGAACTGAGAAATAAGAAAGGAATGATCACCTTATTGGGATTGTATTATACACCACCTAATAGTCAGAGGGAAATTCAGCAACAAACTTGTAAGGTGATCTCAGCTATCTGTAAGAATAGTAGGGTGGTTATGGTAGGGGATTTTAACATTCCAAACATAGGTTGGGACTGCCATAGTGTTAAGGGTTTAGCTGGAGAGGAATTTGTGAAGTGTGTACAAGAAAATTTTCTGATTCAGTACGTGGATGTACCTACTAGATAAGGTGAAAAGCTTGACCTACTCTTGGGAAATAAGGCAGGGCAGGTGACTGAGGTGTCACTGAGAGAGCACTTTGGAGCCAGCGACCATAATTCCACTAGATTTAAAATAGTGATGAAAAAGGATAGACCAGATCTAAAAGTTGAAGTTCTAAATTGGAGAAAGGCCAATTTTGATTGTATCAGGCAAGAACTTTCAAAAGCTGATTGGGCGTAGATGTTTGCAGGTAAAGGGAGAGCTGGAAAATGGGAAGCCTTCAGAAATGAGATAACGAGAGTCCAGAGAAAGTATATTCCTGTTAGGGTGAAAGGAAAGGCTGGTAGGTATAGGGGATGCTGGATGACAAAAGAAATTGAGGGTTTGGTTAAGAAAAAGAAGGAAGCATATGTCAGGTAACACAGGATAGATCAAATGAATCCTTAGAAGAGTATAAAGGCAGTAAGAGTACACTTACGAGGGAAATCAGAAGGGCAAAAAGGGGACATGAGATAGCTTTGGGAAATACGAGTAAGGAGAATCCAAAGGGTTTTTACAAATACATTAAGGACAAAAGGGTAACGAGGGAGAGAATAGGGTCCCTCAAAGATCTGCAAGGCGGCTTTTGTGTGGAGCTGCAGAAAATGGGGGAGAATACTAAATGAGTATTTTGCAGCAGTATTTACTGTGGAAAAGGACATGGAAGATATAGAATGTAAGGAAATAAATGGTGACATCTTGAAAAATGTCCACATTACAGAGGAGGAAGTGCTGGATATCTTGAAACGCATAAAGGTGGATAAATACCCAGGACCTGATCAGGTGTAACCTAGAACTTTGTGGGAAGCTAGAGGAGTGATTGCTGGGCCTCTTGCTGAGATATTTGTATCATCAATAGTCACAGGTATGGTGCCAGAAGTCTGAAGGTTGGCAAACATGGTGCCACTGTTTAAGAAGGGTGGTAAGGACAAGCCAGGGAACTATAGACCAGTGAACCTGATGTTGGTGGTGGGCAAGTTGTTGAAGGGAATCCTGAGGGACAGAGGTACATGTATTTGGAGAGACAAGGACTGATTAGGGATAGTCAACATGGCTTTGTGGGTGGGAAATCATGTCTCACAAACTTGATTGAGTTTTTTGAAGAAGTAACAAACAGGATTGATGAGGGAAGAGCAGTAGATGTGATCTATATGGACTTCAGTAAGGCGTTCGACAAGGTTCCCCATGGGAGATTGGTTCGCAAGGTTAGATCTCATGGAATACAGGGAGGATAAGAACTGCTCAAAGGTAGAAAACAGAGGGTGTTGGTGGAGAGTTGTTTTTCAGACTGGAGGCCTGTGACCAGTGGAGTGCCACAAGGATCGGTACTGGGTCCACTGCTTTTTGTCATTTACATAAATGATTTGGATGTCAGCATAAGAGGAACAGTTGGTAAGTTTGTAGATGACACCAAAATTGAAGGTGTAGGGGACAGTGAAGAATGTTACCTCAGATTACAACAGGATCTTGACCAGATGGGCCAATGGTCTGAGAAGTAGCAGGTGGCGTTTAATTCACATAAATGGGAGGTACTGCATTTTGGGAAAGCAAATCTTATACACTTAATGATAAGGTCCAAAGGAGTGTTGCTGAACCAAGAGACCTTGGAGTGCAGGTTTATAGCTCCTTGAAAGTGGAGTCACAGGTAGATAGGATAGTGAAGAATGAGTTTGTTATGCTCTCTTTTATTTGTCAGAGTATTGAATACAGGAGTTGGGAGGTCATGTTGCAGCTGCACAGGACATTGGTTAGGCCATTGCTAGAATATTGCGTGCAATTGTGGTCTCCTTTCTATCGGAAAGATGTTGTGAATCTTGAAAGAGTTCAGAAAAGATTTACAAGGATGTTGCCAGGGTTGGAGAATTTGAGCTATAGAGAGAGGCTGAACAGGCTGGGGCTGTTTTCCCTGGATCATTTTAGGTTGAGGGGTGACCTTATAGAGGTTTACAAAATCATGAGGGGCATGGATCCGATATATAGACAAAGTTTTTTCCCTGGGGCCAGGAGTCCAGAACTGGAGGGCATAGGTTTAGGGTGAGAGGGGAAAGATAAGAAAGAGACCTAAGGGGCGACTTTTTCACACGGAGGGTGGTATGTGTATGGAATGAGCAGCCAGAGGAAGTGGTGGTGGCTGATACAATTGCAACATTTAAAAAGCATTTAGATTGGTATATAAGTAGGAAGGGTTTGGAG
>NW_025215100.1:10821-15532 GCF_004010195.1 Chiloscyllium plagiosum | reverse complement strand
AACAATACTGTGTCTGGGCTGTATAGCACTATGACTCTAAGTGCATTCCATAGAGGCCCGATTCTATCCTGAATTTGAATTTCTTACTTCAGTATTTGTAAAATTCTTCATTAATTCTGCTTATGATTTTTGATGATTTAATTTTGAACTTTCTCTTTGTTTTTCCAATTATTAAATTGAATATTTTCATGGATACTTTGTTACTCTGTTTTGTCACCCTCTTTGGCATTGACTTTTTGATTAGTTTGTGGCTTTTTTATTTGTTTTATTATTTCTCATTGTTTTCCCTATCTGAGGTGTTTCATTGGTAGATAGTTTGCTCTTTATTAAAGCAGAATATATTTCTGCAGAACTGTGCCTTTTAAATAAATCACTGCTGTCCAATCATTTTATCAGTTTCTTCCTTCTAATCTATCTACCTTTCTTTGTTTGATGTTCAGCCACTGATATTTAATTTGTTTACATGCCCTATTACGTTTTGACTTTGTCTCACTTACGCCCTTTGCAATCATTATATGGGACTTTGTTATCGCCTTGATGTCCCTGTGCTTACTTCAATCATCCGCCCTGGAGAATTTATAGACCCTGCAGTGATAGTTATCGTATCATAGAGGTCTACAATACAGAAAAAGACCATTTAGTCCATCAAGCTTGCATCAGTCAGAAACAGCCACCTAAATATTATATTGCTCAATACCTGGCCCATAGCCTTGTATCACTAACGCACATTTAAATACTTCCTCAATGTTTATAGGAAGTTTCTGCCTCTACCACTCTTACAGGCAATGACTTCCGGGTTTCGTACCACACTCTGAGTGAAAATATGTCATCACATCTCCCATTAAGCCTCCAGCCGTTTGCATTAGATCTAATGGGAGGCGATGGCCTAGTGGTATTATTATTGCTAGACTGTTAATCCAGGGGCACAGGCCATATTTTGGCGACACGGGTTCAATTCATGCCATGATAGACGGTGGAACTTGAATTCAGTAAAATAAAGGTCTGTAATTTAGAGTCTAATGTTAACCACAAATCCATTGTCGATTGTTTGGAAAAATCCGATCTACTTCACTAATTTCCTTTAGGGAAAGAAATGGCCATCCTTATCTGGTCTGGCCTACAACTGGCCTAAGACTGTATTGAGTGGTTTGGCCTAGGCCATAACAGACTGGAGGCTCTTTGTGGGATTTTGAACAGCGAGTGGTAGGTGTTCGTGTCTTTATTTTGGATGTTGGTTTGGTTGGGTAAACAAAGCTTGTGATAGCAATGGCTCTTTCAGTTGCCATTGTTTTCTGGAGGTGGATGAGGTGAACTTAGTAGTTTTGCAATAGATGAATAAGACCAGGTTGCTGGAATTAGCAGACAAGCTGGGGTTGGAGCTGCCTCCTTCTGTGAGGAAAGGAAAGATAACTACAGCAGTAGCTCAGCATTTAAATTTGCTGGAAACACCATCAGGATCTAAAGAGATGGCAGGACTTCAATTGCAAATGAAGCAACTTGGGGTAGAGTCGAGAGAGAAGGAAAGGGCAGTAGAATTGAAACAGCTTGAATTAAGTTTAGAAGCAGAAGAGAAAGAAAAAGAGAGAGGGTTTGAACTTCAGAAACTGATACTTGAAAAGGGAAGTCAGCTGAAAATGAAGGAGATGAAGGCTGAAGGTAAGTCTAATGAGGAAGAGAGTGGGCATGACCAAATCCATGGTAGTCAAAAGCCTAGTGAGAAACTGCTTAAGTATGTTCAAGCATTGCCTAAATTTGATGAGAAGGATGTAGAAGCCTTTTTCATCTCATTTGAAAAAGTGGCCAAACAAATGCAGTGGCCAAAGACCATGTGGGTTTTGTCGATCCTAACAAAACTTGTATGTAGTGCCAGTGAGGTCTTTGCATCACGATCAGAGGAGATATCTGGACAGTATGAGGAAGTGAAAAAAGCCTCTTAAGTGCATATGAGCTTGTACCAGAAGCCTATAGACAACATTTCAGGAATCTAAGGAGGGACCTTGGTCAAACCTACATTGAGTTTGAAAGGATCAAACAGAGTAATTTTGATAGATGGATAAGAGTTTTAAAAATCGTGCAAATCTACAATGCCCTTAAAGAGGTAATTCATTTGGAGGAATTCAAAAATACATTGCCTGAAGTAGTGTGAACTCAGGTGGAAGAACAGAGAGTTAAAACAGCAAGGTTAGCAGCTGAAGTGGCTAATGATTATGAGCTGGCCCATAAAATTTGGTTTGGTTACCAGAATCAATTTCAGTCCATGAGGAATTAAAATTGGGGCAAAGAGAAATCCTCATGTGGAAAGGGAAAGGTAGATCTCAGTGAAGATCATAAGAATGACTTACCACAGGGTAAAAAGGAAACCCTTGAAGGGGACAAAGAAGGTAAAAAGCTCTGCTGTTTTCTTTGTAATGAAGTGGGCCACACAAAATCACAGTGCTGGTGGGTTATGAGACAGCCAGATGTAGGAAAATAGGACAAGCCTGGAAGTTTTGTTGGACTGGTAACAAAAAGCACAAGGGACGTTAGACAACTGCCTCAGAGTGTAGGCAGTTGGTTGGTTAAGGAGGAAGTGCCAGATCTGCTTAAAAAATATACCTGCAAAGGTAAAGTTTATTCACATAGGCCTGGAGTGGCAGGTAAAGAGGTTACAATATTAAGAGACACAGAATGCTCTCAGTCTGTAATGCTGAAGGATGAAAAGATGTGTACTCCTGAGGAGAAAGTGAAGACTGCAGATGTTGGAGATCAGAGTCGAGAGTGTGGCGTTGGAAAAGCGCAGCAGGTCAGGCAGCATCCGAGGAGCAAAAACTCTTCATCAGAAATGAGGCTTGTGGGCCGAGGGCTGAGAGAGAAATGGGAGGAGGCATGCGGCTGAGGAGAAGTAGCTGAGAGTGTGAAAGGTAGATGGAGGTGAGGGTAATGGTGATAGGTCGAAGAGGAGGGTGGAACGGATAGGTGGGTTGGACGTTGGACACGTACGACAAGTCACGAGGGTGGTGCTGAGTTGGAGTCCTACCTGTTCATCTTCCTTCCCACCAATCCGCTCCACCTTTCTTTCCGACCTATCACCATTACTCTCACCTATATCTACCTATCGTGCTCTCAGCTACCTTACCCCCAGCCCCACTTCCCTCCCAATTATCTCTCAGCCCCCTGGCTCACAAACCTCATTCCTGATGAAGGGCTTTTGCGCAAATCATCGAATCTCCTGCTGTCTGATCTGCTGTGCTTTACCAGTACCACACTCTCGACTGTGTACTCCTGAGAGACTGTTGGCAGAAAAGATGCTAGTAACGGGAATCCGTGGTGAGACAAAAAGTGCTCGATTATGTAAGGTGAGGTTAGTGTGTGTCTAGAAGAGAATGGAGAATTTGTGGTGGGATTATTAGACAAACTCTGAGCTCCAGGAATACAATTTGTCCTTGCAATTGATATAGCTGATTCATCGGCTGGTGTGCTGCCAACCCTAGTTGAAAAGCCAGTGGAGACACAGGCTACTGAAGAAATGCAGGACATTTATCCTGGGATCTTCCCTGATTGTGTAGTAATGAGGTCACAGAGTCACAAGTTGAAGCAGTAGAAATCAAAATGTACAGATAAGGAAGCTGAAGTATTATTAGAGACTTTCTTCGATCAGTTAAGTGGGACAGAACAAGTTCAAATAGGTAAACATGCAAGTATCTTTCACTCTGCTAAGCTTATTGAGTTGCAGCAGAGAGATGAAAATTTAAATCAGTTGTATCAAAAGGCATATACCAAGAAGAAGAGTGAAGGCATCCCTGTGTGTGTTATTACTTTATAAATGATGTCTGAATGAGGAAATGGAGACAATCTCACAGTCAAGCAGATGAGGAATGGCCAGACATTCATCAGATTGTTTTGTCAGGAGGGAATAGAAAGGAGGTGCTGTGAGTGGCGCATGAGCTACCACTTAGAAGTCATTTAGGAGCGAGGAAAACACAGGCTAAAATACAAAGACATTTTTACTGGCCTGGACTGCACAAAGATGTAGCTGAATTTTGCCAGACATGTCACACGTGTCAGTAATCGGAAAACCACAGGCAGTAATAAAAGCTGCACCTTTAATACCTAGTCCAGCATTTGAGGAACCTTTCACAAAAGTCTTGATTGATTGCATAGGTCCCCTACCTCAAACAAAAAGTGGGAATAAGTATTTATTAACAATAAGGGATGTATTGGTGAGATTTCCAGAGGCAGTACCATTATGCAATATCACAGCTAAAAGGGTTGTAGAAGAATTAATCAAACTTTTTTGCTTGATACAGACTACCAATAGAGATACAGTCCAATCAAGGGTCAAACTTCACATCCAAACTATTTAAGGAGGTTCGGAATAAAGCAATTCAAATCTACTGCGTAGCATCCAGAATTGCAGGGAGCACAGAGAGATGGCATCAAACATTAAAGACCATGTTGAGGGCAACAGTGAAGTCGATCTAGATGTTTGGGATAAGGGAGTTCTATTTGCGCTTTTTATGATCAGAGATGCACCGAATGAATCGACCAAATACAGTCCATTTAAATTAAGTTTTGGGCATGTAGTAAGATGACCATTAAAATTCATTAAGGAGAAATTATTAAGTCTTATACTCCACAACCATCTGATGAAGGAGCAGCACTCTGAAAGCTAGTGCTTTCAATTAAAACTGTTGGACTATAACCTGCTGTTGTGTGATTTTTAACTTTGTAC
>NW_025215100.1:4989-9626 GCF_004010195.1 Chiloscyllium plagiosum | reverse complement strand
TAGAGACCCGGGTTCAATTCCCGCCTCAGGCGACTGACTGTGTGGAGTTTGCACATTCTCCCCGTGTCTGCGTGGGTTTCCTCCGGGTGTTCCGGTTTCCTCCCACAGTCCAAAGATGTGTAGGTCAGGTGAATTGGCCATGCTAAATTGCCCGTAGTGTTAGGTAAGGGGTAAATGTAGGGGTATGGGTGGGTTGCGCTTCGGCGGGGCGGTGAGGACTTGTTAGGCCGAAGGGCCTGTTTCCACACTGTAAGTAATCTAATCTAATCTAATCTAATTATGACTGATGTAGATCTAGAAGACGTTGTTCCAATTAAACAACATCCATATAGGCATAACCCTCCAAAGTTGGCCCAGGTTCAGAAGGAGATTGATTATGCCATCTTGGAGCATGCATTCTAAGTAAGTTACAGTGACTGGATCAAACCCATAGTCATGGTGCCAAAGCCAGATGGTACCCACGGTTATGTGCAGACTGTCGCAAAGTCAATGCCGTTACAAAGACTGAGGCATATCCAATTCTGCGGTTGGAGGACTGCGTCAAAAAGGTGGGACAAGCAACTTATATTTCTAAGTAGGACTTGCTCAAAGGCTACTGGCAAGCACCCCTGTCAGAGAGAGCAAAGGCAATTTCAGCTTTCATAATGCCAAATGGACTATATCAGTTCAAAGTCATGCCATTTCGTAAAAAAAATGCTCCAGCCACATTTCAGAGACTAATTAATAAGGTAATTGCCGGATTACCTAACCATGTGGTGTATATTGATGACCTGGTGATTTTTAGTCACTCATGAAAGGAACATTTACAGCATTGATCGGACTTGTTCGATTGACTTCAGAAAGCTGGCTTGGTGGTAAACCCAGCTAAAAGTGAATTTGCCAAAGCCCAAGTCACCTTCCTGGGCCATGTCATTGGACACGGACAAATGGTCCCATGGGATGTGAAAATGAAAGTAATTGGGGAATTTCCGACACCATCAACGAAAATAGCAGTATTACAGTTCCTGGGATTGAGTGGATGTTGTCAAATGTTTGTGCCAAATTGTAGCAGTGTGGCTGCTCTACTCACTGAATTGTTAAAAAAGGGCAAGACGTTTCAGTGGACATTGGACTGTCAAAAGGCATTTGACAGCCTGAAGACTGTGTTAACCACTGCCCCAGTATTAGTCACACCTGATTACATGAAGCCTTTCAAGGTGGCTATTGGTGTCAGTGATGTGGGTGCAGTGGAGAAAGAGACTTTGAGCTTGGTGTTGGCATTACAACATTTCAGTGTTTATATTACCAGCAATGCATCTGAGACAATCGTATACGCTGATCATAGCCCATTGATATTTGTGGAAAAACTTAAGGATAAAAATGCCAGATTGCTTAAATGGAGCTTGTTGTTGTAGCCATTCAATTTGACAATTATGCATGCGGCAGGTCATGAAAACGTGATTGCCGGCGCGTTGTCGAGACTCGAATGAGATATGGGGGGTGTTCGGAGGTGGGTGTGCCACAGCCTGAGTTCGCATGTGGTTGTGCATTTTTGCGTGTGTATAGTGTCACAAAGCTGGTCTGTATTTCTAAAGGGTACTGTTTTCTTGGTTTTTTCCAGAGGGATTGTAAACCAATTGACTGAATTGACTGGTTTAGTACAGAGATAAAAGAGTGTTGGGAGGCCTTTTTGTTTATAAGTAAACAGATGAGGCTTTTGGCCAAAGCTTTAATCTTTTAGAAGTGACCTGTATAATGAAAGGGGAGTGGTCAGTCCTAAAAGCTGTAGTCTTTTTTTCAGTCAGTGCTGCAGGATCTGTGTGGAAACAGGCTGTTAAACCCACTCTTCTTCTGCCCTTCTAACATTGACCTGTAAGCCTCTGTTTTATTTCTACTATGTTAAAGGGGTTTGTTTGTTGGGACTGTTGTGTACATTCGGAACAGCATAATTAAGTGTAGTTCGGGATAGTCTGAGTTCTGCAGGTATTCTTTATTCTGTTCTTTGTGTTTGATTCCGTAATTTTGTGAATACATTTTTGTCTGTTTTAAACCTAGCTAACTTACTCTGGGTAATTTTCACTGTACATTTACTGAAAGGAATTGCAAAGTTACAGTCTGGGCTGCCTGCTTAAGAATATTTTGAGTGGTCTGGCCTAGTCCATAACAATGCAAAACAAAACTTTTCACTGTACCAAAGTACATTTGACAATAATAAATCAAAACGAAACTATACTGGTAAAATTGCCATAGTCTTACCAAATCATATGAGCAAGAGAAACAACTGGTGGTGGTTTCATCTGAGGGTCACAATGCCTTAAGGCAGGGGAGAGGCTCAGAATGAGAATCCTTCACATTAACCTCAGCTAATGTGGGAATTGATTCCATGCTTTTGGGGTCACTCTGCCAACTGAGCTCACCAACTTTCTAATGCTATACAGTAAAGCTGGCATATCTTTCCCGAACAGACTGATCTTGTCTCTTTTTGGACTTTAGCTGATGTCACTGCTACACCATTGTAGATCACAATCCCATTATTTGACAGCTTTACAAATTGCTACCTCCACACACCCCATTTTCTTTCCCATCACAAAAACAATTTTAAAACTATTTAAAACGAATAGATTTGTGATCACTGGTCCCAAATGACTTCCTGACTGACACCTCAGTTGCTTGTCCTGCCTTATTTCCCAGGAATAGGTGAAGTTTTGCTTCTTTGCTAGTAGGTATATCCACGTTCTGAACAAAAACATTTTCTTGTATACACTTACAAATTCTTCTCTATCCCATCCCTTGACACTATGGCAGTCCCAGTATATGTTCAGAAAATTAAAATCTCCTATCATTACCATCCTACTATTCTTACAGATAATTAATTGCTCTGCAGTTTATGCACTGTATGGTCGGATTGATAAGAACAAAATACTGTGACAGCTTTTTTCAATGGAACAGGTTGAAGACAGAATAAAAGAAGCCAGGAGATTAACTGAAATATTTCGTGCTAATTTGTTTTTCAGTTGGAAAGGATTAAGGAAAGATTTTTCAAACATTCTGCATTTTTTATATATATATTTATTGAAAAATATTTACTCTTTTACAAAAAATTGAAAAGTTATAAAAGTACAAAAATACAGAAAAGTAGAAATAATAACACATTATTATATTGCAGTAATGTTAACAATAATCTACTATTGTTCAAGATACAATTGTTTCATATTTACTTAACCAAAGTTAAAATAAACTCAAGTTAAATGAAATAGTATTAAATTAAATTACAATCCACTAAAATTAAATGACATTACATTACTCCACTCGCCGCACCTCCACTGGAGCATATGTCCATGGGAGCAACAATTATTATGCCTATTTTAATTCAGCCTCCTCCCCCTGGCATTCCCAGACCTCGTGGCTATATAAAGGACCTAATCAGTACTGCCGATAGGGCTGTGTCTATGTAATTTAGAAAAGGCTGCCATGTCTTATAAAATTGCTCTGTTCCATGGCGCACTACACTTGTCGGATAATCTTGGGGGACGTGCTCCATCACAAGTCTGCGCCTCCCTGCAAGACCTGGAGGTTTGTCTAAAATGCAATTCATGAGGATGTTCTTCCTCGCATAGTGTGTGAGAATGTTAAATAACCTCTTCCCATGCTCTCCCAGAGAGGGCAAATTTGGTAGTCGCAATAGAAGGGATACCAGATCCACCTTAACTTCAATTCCCAGGATCTTCTCCAGCTCATTCACAATGGTACCCCAGAATCCACGAATCTTGAAGCAGGGCCAAAAGCAATGAATGAGGCTACCTGTGCTGATTTTACATTTGGGACATTTCGGAGAAGATCATTTCTTAAACTTCACTAACCTCTCTGGTGCCATATGGGCCCTGTGAAGGATCTTCAATTACATTGCTTGTGCTTTATTGGTTATTGAAATTTTCTTTACATTCCCCCATATATCCTCCCAGGTTTCCGATGAGATTTCTTCCCCTGATTCTTGATTCCAGATGCCATGGAGTCTCTCCGTATGCCCCAAGGTATTCCCTCTCTGCAGATGATATATGGTACTAACCGAGGGAGCACCCCCACATCGGAGCACTCTTCTCTCTATACCCGACTTGTAGAGTTGACCCGAGAGCATGGTCTTCTTCTGTATATAATCCCTAACTTGGAAGTATTGGAAAAGGTCCCTATTAGGAATCCCATATTTCTGACTTAATTGGTTGAAAGGCATCAATATCTCTCCCTCGAATAAATCTCCCAAATAGGAGACTCCCTTACCCTCCCAGGAGTCCATTGACCCTGGTCGAAAGCCTGGGGCTCCCGCTAATGGGGTGAATAGCGATGTCTTAAGCAAATTGCCCTCACCCTGCTGCATTATCCTCAATGCTTTCACTGTATTTATGATAATCAGGCTCTCACAGTGCTCATTCACAGTGGTATCCCAGAATCCACGAATCTTGTAGCAGAGTGAATCCATGAACAGTAAGTTGATGAGGGGACATCTCGCCTGCGAGGCCTCAACATCAAGCCATATTGACCTTGAGTCATTACGCACCCAGTCACCCACATATGACAACAAGGAACCTGCTTGGTATCTCTTCAGATCTAGGAGGTCTACCCACCCCTCCCCATATCCTGTGGAAGTTACAGCTTGGTAAATT
>NW_025215100.1:0-2854 GCF_004010195.1 Chiloscyllium plagiosum | reverse complement strand
ACTTGTGCAGGTTGGAGTAAAAGGTAAAATCCCTCCCATTAGGGTGGAGACACCTCTACACATCCACTAGCCCCAGCTCCTCACACAAGTCCACTAACTGTCTAGGCTGCAGAGGTGTACCTGACAGACCCCTTGGCATCGTGTCTACCCCAGGGTCCATGAGACAATTAAAGTCTCCTCCTATAATCGTACGGCACACCCCAAGAGCCATTAGTTTAGAGACTCCGTCAACCAAAAATTTGAGAGGATGCGCAGGGGGACAGTAGGGGTGGCACGGTGGCTAGCACTGCTGTCTCACAGCGCCAGGGACCCGGGTTCAATTCCTGCCTCGGGCAACTGTCTGCGTGGAGTTTGAACATTTGCCCCGTGTCTGCGTGAGTTTCCTTCAGATGCTCCCGTTTCCTCCCACAGTCCAAAGATGTGCAGGTGAGGTGAATTGGCCATGCTAAATTGCCCGTAGTGTTAGGTGCATTAGTCAGGGATGAATGTAGGGGAATGGGTCTGGGTGGATTGCTGTTCGGAGGGTTGTATGGACTTGTTGGGCCGAAGGGCCTGTTTCCACACTGTAGGGAATCTAATCTAAACATTCAGGATGCCATACTCTTCTCCGTGTACCAGAGCATTGAGAACGATGAACCGTTTGTACTCATCCTTGATTTGATCTATCACCTGAAACAGGAGGTTCCTTTCGACCAGTATGGCCACTCCTCTGCTTTTGGAGTTGAAGGAGAGAAGAATACCCTATCGTATCCCCCCGCTGTAACTTCAGATGTTCCCTATCGGTTAAATGTGTCTCTTGCAACAGAGTGATGGCAATCCCGTCCTTCTTAAAATGTGAGTACACCTTTTTCCTTTTATTGGGGAAATGGCTCCCCTTTATATTCCAGTTGACCCACCTGAGCAGATTGCTAGCCATGGCTGCACACTGCAGCCCACATTCCCCCGAGAGGAAGAAGCCCATTCAATGTGCGATGATTGGAAAAAACACAGACTTTATCAAATCTGAAAACTATTCCTAACAATACTACTAAGACTACTAAAACTAAGAAACTAACCACTACGCCTAACTTGAACAAATAAATACACAAACCACAAATCTCCAGCGATCTCTCCCATCGCCCATAGGGGGCATTCATTCCCAACCTCACAGCTTTCCTGGCATCTTCCAGTTAAGGCTGCGCCCCAAACCCAGGCAATAGAGAAAAAAACATGTTATTTACACCCCTGCAAGTTAACAATGGACACCCACCCCTCCTCCTCCACATCTCAACCCCATACATGATTAGATTAGATTAGATTACTTACAGTGTGGAAACAGGCCCTTCGGCCCAACAAGTCCACACCGACCTGCCGAAGCGCAACCCACCCAGACCCATTCCCCTACATTTACCCCTTTGCCTAACACTATGGCCAATTTAGCATGGCCAATTCACCTGACCTGCACATTTTTGGACTGTGGGAGGAAACCGGAGCACCCGGAGGAAACCCACGCAGACACGGGGAGAATGTGCAAACTCCACACAGTCAGTCGCCTGAGGCGGGAATTGAACCCAGGTCTCTGGCGCTGTGAGGCAGCAGTGCTAACCACTGTGCCACCGTGCCACCAATGTAACCACCCCTCAACCAGAAAAACAGGGCAGTACAATAACAGATAACTACCAAACAAACATAATATGAAACAAACCAGATTTTACACTAAAGCAATACCAAGCCTATAAGGCCCGAAACCTCGAAAGGTAAAAGAACAGAGAAAGTGAAGATAAAAAAAAAACTTATGCCAGTGTCTGCACACATCTTCTCCTCTTTCCCCCTCGGTCCCAATCTATTATTTCAGCGAGTTCACAAATTCTTTTGCTTTTTCTGCTGAGTTGAAGTTATAGACAGATCCCCCATAATTAAAATGTAGCATTGCCGGGTAACTCAAAGAATATTGAATATTTAGGTCTCTAAATTTTTTCTTAACATCATCAGAAGTCTTCCTTTTCTTAATAATGGCCCCAGAAAAGCCTTGAGAAAACATTATCCTCGATACTGTATAAACCAGAGCCTGTGGATCTCTTCCCAGTTTTCTGGATGTTTCTATTATTTGCTCTTCTTTATAGTGCTAGAGTCACAGTAGGACGGGCAGGGGTGCTGATCCAACCCAACCTATGCATCGCAATCCGGTGGGCCTGTTCCAGACTCACCCGGTCCGATTTGATCTCCAGCACCAGCAACTCTGGGAGCCACCTCTCAGAACACAGCCAGGCTCTCGCCCTCCTCACACTCCGGAAGACCCACCACACGCAAGTTTTTCCTCCCACCTCAATTTTTGAGGTCGTCGACCTGTTCCTGCAAGGTCCGAAGCTGGTCTTCCAAGGTTTGGACCCGCTCCTTGGAGTTCTCCGTCACAGTCTCAGAGGCTGTGGTCCTTTGCTCAACCGCTTCCACGCGGCAATCCAACACCTGGATCTCCTGCTCATGCTTTGTCAGCATGGCAGAAATCAGTTCCAGCGCTGTTTCAATTCTTTTCACAGGGTTTTGCAAACTCCATGAGTAGGTACTGCTGCTCCTCCGAGCTTAAAGGCGCCGGCACAGGAGTTGAAGCAGCAGCTACAGGTGCACCCGACACAGCAGGGGAGTACTGTCCCTGCTGCACTCCCCTAGCTCCCTCTCCTTTAGACATCTTCATTTCGATTCCAGAGTCTCCAAATCCTAATTTCAAGGGGTCTAGGTGCTTTGCCTGCTTTGTACTGAAAGTTTTCCTCATGAATAGCTGGGGTGGGGGTGGTGGGTGGTGGGGGTGGCTTAGGAGCCTACCTTGTCTGGGGTGTGGCAACGAGCTCAACACAGCAGACTTTTCAGATTGCCGCCA
>NW_025215099.1:61615-63277 GCF_004010195.1 Chiloscyllium plagiosum | reverse complement strand
TTCTCCTTAATGCAGTGGTTGACTCCTGAATTAATAGTGCGACATTATTTACATGGAGCTGTTCCCAATGTACTGTGGCCAGACTGTGCTATATTCAAATAAAATCAGCCTTCCCCAATTCAAAACTAACCTTTGCAGGCCATTTCCTCCTTGTCCAGAACATTTTTTAACCAGATTGTACCGTGTCGCTGTCACTAAACTGTCCTCCCAGTGCCATATCGATCACTTATCCAGCTTCTTTCCCCAGAACCAGGTCCAGCATTGGCCCTTGTTTGGTCTTCGACACATTGATACAGAAACCCGCCTGGATACATTTAAAAAAATTCACCCCCTTTAAATCCTTAACCCTATGAATATCCCAAATTCGCGAGCGCTTGTTTAATTACCCAATTATTACTCTTCCACCTTTCCGTTTGCTGTTTGCAGTTCTATTTCCCACAGACTCTTTGGGGGCCGAGAATACACTCTCAGTAAAGTAGCTCTCGCCTTAACATTCCCACATTCTACTCACAAAGCCTCGTTTGAGGATCCTGCCGAGATATCATCTCTCTCTTGAATTAATAGTGCGACATTATTTACAGCCTCTTCTGTCTCGCCGAAAGATCCTGTAACCCTGGAATGTTTAGTTGCCAGTCCAGCCCTTCTCTCAATCTTGTTTCTGCGATGGTAACAATATCATGCTTCTATAGAGTACCTGTGCCATATAATCCATGGTTCTGCACAAGGGACTCAAGAAGGTGGAAGCTATCAGGAAGGCCTCAAGTCCAGGAAATGAGATCGATCTTGGGCCTTGTAAATGACTGAAGAAAGTTTGTGTCTGATCTGACCTGACTATCATACTAAAACCACTGCTGGGGAAGGGCGGCAGTGAAAATGGGAAACAGCTGACAGGGATTTGATGCACGCTTTAAAAAGGTCAGAACTATTGACCCATTATGAGTCAAAGTTGCCAGTTCAGTTAGTATGTTAGTACAGTTCCGGTACAGTCAGCATGTGTGTACTGTTACAGTACAGTTAGGATGTTAGTACAGTTGCCAGTACAGTTAGTACACCCTACCTACGGGGCTGGTACTGTACTGTCACACACCTTACCGCATAGAAAGGAAAGGTCCATCACGTTCACGTCAAGGTCACTAACAAAGATGGAGAGGAAGTATACCCAAGTGGAAACGGAAGGATTGGACATGGAGTTTAGCATTGTGAAGTTCTCCCATTTCCTTTCCAGCAGGCACTGAGTGCTGTGGACAGACCACACGATGGTAACCTCCAGTTTTGACCTGCATATGGGATATTATCAAAGGAGGCAGTACGCCTGTAGAGATGGGCACGGGTTCTGTCAGACACTGACAGGCAGAGAGGAGCAGCAACACTGATGCCGTGTCAAGGTTAGCACTGCTGAGAAATAACGATGTTCCAGACTGGAATCTCAGGATTATGTACCTTTCCCAGGAAGAGGAGATACCAGTGTCAGCGAGTTAGGTGCAGATTGATACTTGGAATGATGCCCACTTGGGCTTCTTGATGAACTTAATCCTGAGAGGAAGGACTGGTCATAGAAATGGCCCAGAGTTACTCCCTTACCTGTCCATGAGCTGGGAATTGTCCATATCAGTATGGTGTGTCATGGGAGAGTTGGTGTTCCTCCCCCCCCCCCCCCCCCCC
>NW_025215099.1:56847-58870 GCF_004010195.1 Chiloscyllium plagiosum | reverse complement strand
CTGTGAGGAGGGGTCTCTGTGAGGAGGGGTCACTGTGAGGATGGGTCAAAGGGAGGACGGGTCACTTTGAGGAGGGGTCACTGTGAGGAGGGGTCACCGTGAGGACAGGTCACTGTGAGGGTGGGTCACTGTGAGGACCGGTCACTGTGAGGACAGAACACTGAGGGCGGGTCACTGTGAGGACAGGTCACCGTGATGATGGGTCAATGTGAGGAGGGGTCCCTGTGAGGAGGGGCCCCTGTGAGGACAGGACACTGTGAGGATGGGTCACTGTGAGGATGGGTCACTCTGAGGAGTGGTCACCGTGAGGACAGGTCACCGTGAGGACAGCTCACTGTGAGGATGGGTCACTGTGCGGACGGGTCAGTGTGGTGATGTGCCACTGTGAGGGCGGGGCACCATGAGGATGGGTCACCATGAGGATGGGTCACTGAGAGGATGGGTCATTGTCCAGACGGGTCACTGTGAGGACGGGTCACTGTGAGGGCGGGACATTGTGAGGGCGGGACACCGTGAGGACAGGTCACTGAGAGGGTGGGTCACTGAGAGGACGGGTCCCTGTGAGGGTGGGTCACTGTGAGCACAGGTCACTGTGAGGACAGGACACTGTGAGGAAGGGTCACTGTGAGGACGGGTCACTGTGAGGACGGGTCACTGCGAGGACGGGTCACTGCGAGGACGGGTCACTGTGAGGACAGGTACCTGTGAGGACGGGTCCCTGTGAGGACGGGTCCCTGTGAGGACGGGTCACCGTAAGGATGGGTCACTGCGAGGACAGGTCATTGTGAGGACAGGTCACTGCGAGGACGGTTCACTGCGAGGACGGGTCACTCTGAGATGGGTCACCATGAGAATAGGTCACTGCGAGGACGGGTCACTGTGAGGACTGGTCACTCTGAGATGGGTCACCGTGAGGACGGGTCACTCTGAGGACGGGTCACTGTGAGGATGGGTCACTGTGAGGATGGGTCACTGTGAGGGTGGGTCAGTGTGAGGGTGGGTCACTGTGAGGGTGGGTCACAGTGAGGGTGGGTCACAGTGAGGATGGGTCACAGTGAGGATTGGTCGCTGTGAGGATGGGTCGCTGTGAGGATGGGTCGCTGCGAGGACGGGTCACTGTGAGGACGGGTCACTGTGAGGACAGGTCACTGTGAGGACAGGTCACTGTGAGGACGGGTCACTGTGAGGACGGGTCACTGCGAGGACAGGTCATTGTGAGGACAGGTCACTGCGAGGACGGGTCACTGCGAGGACGGGTCACTGTGAGGAAGGGTCACTGTGAGGATGGGTCACCGTGAGGATGGGTCGCTGTGAGGATGGGTCGCTGTGAGGATGGGTCACTGTGAGGATGGGTCACTGTGAGGATGGGTCAATGTGCTGACGGGTGACTGAGAGGGCGGGTCACTGTGAGGATGGGTCACTGTGAGGACGGGTCACTGAGGGTGGGTCACCGTGAGGGTGGGTCACTGTGAGGGTGGGTCACAGTGAGGATGGGTCACTGTGAGGATGGGTCAATGTGTTGACGGGTGACTGAGAGGGCGGGTCATTGTGAGGATGGGTCATTGTGAGGACGGGTCACTGAGGGTGGGTCACCGTGAGGGTGGGTCACTGTGAGGACCGGACACTGTGAGGATGGGTCACTGTGAGGACGGGTCACTGTGAGGACCGGACACTGTGAGGATGGGTCACTGTGAGGATGGGTCAAAGGGAGGACGGGTCATTATGCGGATGGTTCACTGTGAGGATGGAACACAGAGGACAGGTCACTGTGAGGATGGGAGACTGTAAGGATGGGTCACTGTGAGGGTGAGTCACTGTGAGGACGGGACACTGTGAGGGTGAGTCACTGTGAGGACGGGACACTGTGAGGATGGGTCACTGTGTGGCCGGGTCACTGTGAGGTTGGGTCACTGTGTGGCCGGCTCATTGTGAGGCCGGGTCACTGTGAGGGTGGGTCACTGTCAGGACAAGGGGATTGTCAAGGACACCAAGGGTCACGGCGAGAAAGTGGGAGGATTGAGTT
>NW_025215099.1:45200-56045 GCF_004010195.1 Chiloscyllium plagiosum | reverse complement strand
AGCTCTCCCACCCCAGTCAGAGGAATGAAACGTCATCAGGAGAAGGCAACAATGTGGATTTAAGATCGTGAACAGGTCATTCATGTTCTTGTTAAATGGTGAAGTGGGACTGAGGGACTGAATGGTCTATGTCCCAAATTGTTCCGATGTTCCTAATGCAAGAAATGTAACAGCCAGCAGTGAAGTTTACAAACCACAGCTTTACACCAGAGGCAAAGGTTTGACATTGAGCTCGAATCCTTCTCAGCTTCACCAGGCACGGGAGGGTTTGGCAGTCACAGAGTGTTCTGAACACAGTCAGAAAACTACCATCCTCCACATTCCTGATGAAGAGCTTATGCCCGAAATGTCGACTCTCCAGCTCCTCGGATGCTGCCTGACCAGCTGTGATTTTCCAGTGCCTCATTTTTGATATGGATTGTAGAGTCATATAGCACAGAATTTCCATCCACACTAACCCCATTTCCCAGCACTTGGCCCATACTTCTAATACTTTCATATCCATATATTTGTCCAAATGCCTTTTAAATGTTGTTAATGTACTCACCTCAACCACTTCCACTGGCTGCTCATTCCATGTGTACCACCCTCTGTGTAAAAACGTTGCCCCTCAGGTTCACTTTTATTCTATCCCCTCTAATCTCTAACTGATGCTCTCAAGTTTTCGATTCCCCAATCCTGTGAAAAAGACTGAGTGCAACATAACTTCCCAACTTCGATACTCAATGCCCTGACTGATGAAGTGTTTACACAATTTGGTAGCAAGTTTTGGGGTCCATTTGTTCAAACAATTAACAAGTGAGATTTGACAGGCTGGGGTGTCCGTGCTCGGGCCTCCTGACAGGCCGGGGTGTCTGTGTTCTGCCCTCCTGACAGGCTAGAGTGTCCGTGTTCTGTCCGCCTGCCAGGCTTGGGTGTCCGTGTTCGGCTCTCCTGACAGACCGGGGTGCCCGTGTTCAGTGCTCCTGACAGGCCGGGGTGTCCGTGTTCGGCCCTAATGACAGGCCGGGGCCACCATGTTCGGTCCTCCTGAGAAGCTGGGGTATCCATGTTCGGTCCTCCTGACAGGCCGGGGTGCCCGTGTTCGGGCCTCCTGACAGGCCGGGGTGTCCGTGTTTGGGCCTCCTGACAGGAAGGGTGTCCGTGTTCGGGCCTCCTGACAGGCCAGTCACTGCGAGGACGGGTCACTGCGAGGACGGGTCACTGCGAGGACGGGTCACTCTGAGATGGGTCACCATGAGGATGGGTCACTGCGAGGACGGGTCACTGTGAGGACTGGTCACTCTGAGATGGGTCACCCCGTGTTCGGGCCTCCTGACAGGCCGGGGTGTCCATGTTCAGGTCTCCAGACAGGCCGGGGCATCCGTGTTCAGGCCTCCTGACAGGCCGGGGCGTCCATGTTCAGGTCTCCAGACAGGCCGGGGCATCCGTGTTCAGGCCTCCTGACAGGCCGGGTGTCCGTGTTCAGGCCTCCAGACAGGCCGGGGTGTCCGTGTTCGGGCCTCCTGACAGGCCGGGATGTCCGTGTTAGGGCCTCCTGACAGATGGGTCACAGTGAGGATTGGTCGCTGTGAGGATGGGTCGCTGTGAGGATGGGTCGCTGCGAGGACAGGTCACTGTGAGGTCGGGTCACTGTGAGGACAGGTCACTGTGAGGACAGGTCACTGTGAGGACAGGTCACTGTGAGGACGGGTCACCGTGAGGATGGGTCACTGCGAGGACAGGTCATTGTGAGGACAGGTCACTGCGAGGACGGGTCACTGCGAGGACGGGTCACTGCGAGGACGGGTCACCGTGAGGATGGGTCACTGCGAGGACATGTCACTGTGAGGACAGGTCATTGTGAGGACAGGTCACTGCGAGGACGGGTCACTGCGAGGACGGGTCACTGCGAGGACGGGTCACTGTGAGGAAGGGTCGCTGTGAGGATGGGTCACCGTGAGGATGGGTCGCTGTGAGGATGAGTCGCTGTGAGGATGGGTCACTGTGTCAGTCCTCCTGACAGGCTGGGGTGTCCGTGTTCAGTCCTCCTGACAGGCTGGGGTGTCCGTGTTCAGTCCTCCTGACAGGCTGGGGTGTCCGTGTTTGGTCCTCCTGACAGGCCGGGATGTCCGTGTTCGGACCTCCTGACAGGCCGGGGTGTCCGTGTTCGGACCTCCTGACAGGCCGGGTTGTCCGTGTTCGGACCTCCTGACAGGCCGGGGTGTCCGTGTTCAGGCCTCCTGACAGGCCGGGGTTTCCATGTTCAGGCCTCCTGACAGGCCGGGGTGTCCATGTTCGGACCACCTGACAGGCCCTGGTGTTCGTGTTCAGGCCTCATGACAGGCCGGGGTGTCGGTGTTCAGGCCTCCTGACAGGCTTGGGTGTCCGTGTTCGGTCCTCCAGACAGGCCGGGGTGTCCGTGTTCTGGCCTCCTGACAGACCGGGATGTCCGTGTTCTGTCCTCCTGACAGAATGATGTTCTCCAAGACATCGGTCGAATTCCCAATCCTTCAAACAGCAGCACTGGAAATTTCTGGTCCTGGGAATTAGTAGATCACATACTCATTCAATGTCTCGTTTAAAACCCAAATCATCAACAATGCAGCTCTCCCACGGTGGATTGTGTCAGCAACCCCACAGCTTGGTCACTCCAATCCTCAGTAAACCAAGTTGGCAGCCATCTGTTTCCATGACGATGACCACCTTCTTAGTAGCTGATCTCTGTGGTGGCTGCTGTATTCATCAAACAAATAAATTCAGGGATGATGGTGTAGTGATACTGTCACTGGGCTCGACGTGAAGGGGTTAATGTTCTGGGAACAGAGGCTAAAACCCCACCAAGGCAGCTTTTTGAAGTTAAATTCATTTCATAAATGCTGGAATCAAATCCCAGTTTCACTAATAGTGTCCATAACAATATCAACAAATTGTTTAAAACCACATCTGCTTCACCAACTCCCTTCAGGGAAGAAAATCTCCTACCCTCACCCAATCTGGTCTCCACAGGACTCCAGACCGACAGCAATGTAACTGGCTGTGAACTGAACGAGGAAACAGCACAGCAGGACAGCCCTTTCAAGGGCAAGTAGAGATAAACACTGTCCTTGCTAGTGTTGCTGACATTCCATTGTTTAAAAGCTTAAAGATAAATCAAACCGTTTAAAATTTCTCACATTCCTGCCTTCACTTGTTTTTTTTTGATAATCTGACCCACGTATGTAAACTAGTTATGTAAATATCTGCAGTACTTAGAACTCACCCTAACTGCATCTGTAGAATGAGACAAGAGACTGTTAAGATAAAAGCTTTAAAAGAATTTCCAATTCACTCTTCACAGTAGAGAAAAGTGAACATTCTCTGAGAGGAATTCTCCCACTGTCCAATACATTAGCGCTGTGTACAAACTGTGTCAGTGCACTGACTGCAACACAGTATTCTAACTTCCCACGAGCAAGGAATTTGCCTTTTGGTACTGATCGACTTGAATCAGCTCAAATCCATTCCCTCTCCATGCTGAGCCACCAGTTAACAAATACACATGGGCCTGGTTACAATTATATTCTTTAATCTTCATTAGAATTTCAGAATCAGCTTCAGTAAAGCATCAAAGTGCTGATCAGAGTTAACCTAAAAACTGTCTGCAAACAGCCTGGTGAGACAGTGCAGGAGTATACCTGAGAAATGTCTCCCGGAAACCTCCGAGAGCAGGAGTGCACTGAATAAGCAGCAAGGCACCAATAACCAACAGCATTTCCTTCTTCACCTTCTGTGAAGCCTTTCATAGGATCAGGCTGAGATTACGGCTCCAGAGAAGTTCCTGATGCAGGATGCAAAGTTTTTGCTTTCCTTATAACAGTGCAAAGGGAGTGCATCTCCTCTTAATCCTTTTCATTTCTGTGTGACAGTGAATCCAGTGAACAGCTTGACTCAGTTGAATCTCCTCCAGCTTTAAGTCACAGCGTTCTGTAGTTTGGCCTCTCTCCAAGTCTTAGTATGCTCTGACAACTGACCTAATCTGCCAAGGATAGAAATAAAACATATAGTTCATGAGTATGCATGATCATAGAATCCCATCAGAGTGGAAATAGGCCATCCCAACTGGTCTATACCAACATTCCGAAGAGAATCCCACCCTGACCCATCCCCCATCCTATATTTACCATGACTAGCCCACCTAACCTGCACATCCCTGAAGACTATGGGTAATTTACCATGGCCAATCCACCTAGCCTGCACATCCCTGAGCACTATGGGTAATTTATCTTGGCCAATCCACCTAGCCTGCACATCCCTGAACACAATGGGTAATTTACCATGGCCAATCCACCTAGCCTGCACGTCCCTGAGCACTATGGGTAATTTACCATGGCCAATCCACCTAGCATACACCTCCCTGAACACTATGGGTAATTTATCTTGGTCAATCCACCTAGCCTGCACCTCCCTGAACACTATGGGTAATTTATCTTGGCCAATCCACCTAGCCTGCACCTCCCTGAGCACTAGGGGTAATTTATCTTGGCCAATCCACCTAGCTTGCACCTCCCTGAGCGCTATGGCCATTTCACTGAACCTGCACATCTTTGGAGTGTGGGAGGAAACCAGGGCACCCGAAGGAAACCCACGCAGACACGGGGAGAATATGAAAACTCCACACAGACAGTCGCCCGAGGCTGGAATTGAACCCGGGTCCCTGCTGCTGTGGGGTAGCAGTGCGAACCACTGAGCATCGGGCCATGATCATGTCAATCCCTGGCTGGGGTTAACAACCATTGATGTGAGTTCAAACTGGTTAATGAACCACATTTGTAATAAAACTGGCACATGTGAGGGATTATTGCGATCTGAGACATGGTGCAGGAGGGCCTGCTGCTGTCCCTGTGGCATTGTAAACATTGATGGGTCAGGGGCTATTCAAAAGGGTCGAATTGTGCCTCAGTTGGACTGGGCCCAGTATCCTGGAGCTCATGGGTGGGGGTTTACCTGCTTGGTTGGAGAAGTTTAAAGTATGTTAGCAGAGGGGCTGTTATAAACAGTAAGGGTGTCTTACTCTGAACTGTTTGTGACAGTTATCAACAGGATGAACACAGTTAGTTAAGAGATAAAGGTCCCCCTTTACAGAGCAGATATCCTCTATTTGTCCAGCCTATGTCATTGTGACCTGTATGGACCACAACAACGGGATCCTTCTTTCTCATTCCAGGTTCCTCTCTAGGCCTGAGCAGTTGCCCAGAAACCCTGGCACCCAACAGCGAACACAACCGTTTGGACACATGTAGTTACCCAGAAACCCTGGCACCCAACAATTAACACAGCGGTTTGGACACATGCAGTTACCCAGAAACCCTGGAACTCAGCAGCGAACACAGCCGTTCGCACTCATGCAGTTTGCTTCAAAAAGCAATGCCGATCCCACTCACTATACCTTCGCTTACACCCACTGCACTCCTTATTAATCCTCCTCATGAGTGACTTCCTGCATCAGTGTGCCATGTTCAGTTCCATCCTCCTCTGTCTCCCCACATCCAGACAAGCAGAAATAATCTTCAATCTGCTGGAAGGTTGCAAACTCTTGCAGTGCTGTCCTCTGCTCTCCCACACCTGCCTAATTCACAGTCACACTCTCTTGTCCTTGAACACTGACCAAATCAGAAGATCCAATCTCATGGGCTGTGAGTGACATCAGGGAATATACCCCCCACCCTCACCCCGGCGATGTGTCGCAGTACCTGCTGCGCCGCCTCCAGCTCATAAACTCGGAACTGAAACCACTTGAACTTCAAACACGTACCACAAACAGGTTTGATCCAAATCTGCACCAGTATCCGTGAATCCCCAAATACTGCATTTCCCCAAATACTACATTACTCACTCTGCCATTCAACAGTGCCACCAAAAGGTGGGGTAGGTAATAAATCAGGCACTGCAAAATAAGGCACTGATTTAGAAATAACAACCCTAGTTTGTTCAGCCTCTCCATGTAGCTCCTACCCTGTAATCCAGGCAGCATCAAAGGTAACCAAAACTGAACACAATACTCCAAGTGTGGACTCACCAACATTGTGTTCAACTGCAACATAACTTCCCAACTTCGATACTCAATGCCCTGACTGATGAAGTGTTTACACAATTTGGTAGGAAGTGTTGGGGTCCATTTGTTCAAACAATTAACAAGTGAGATTTGACAGGCCGGGGTGACCGTGCTCGGGCCTCCTGACAGGCCGGGGTGTCTGTGTTCGGGCCTCCTGACAGGCTAGAGTGTCCGTGTTCTGTCCGCCTGGCAGGCTTGGGTGTCCGTGTTCACCCCTACTGACGGGCCGGGGTGTTGTGTTCAGCCCAAATGACAGGCCGGGGCCTCCGTGTTTGGTCCTCCTGATGGACCGAGGCACGCGTGTTCGGTACTTCTTACAGGCCGGGGTGTCTGTGTTCGGGCATCCTGACAGGCTGGGGTGTTCAGCCCTACTGACAGGCCGGGGTGCCCGTGATCGGTCCTCCTGACAGGCCGGGGTGTCCGTGTTCGGGCCTCCTGACAGGCCGGGATGTCCGTGTTCAGGCCTCCTGACAGGCCGGGGCGTCCGTGTTCAGGCCTCCTGACAGAATGATGTTCTCCAAGACATCGGTCGAATTCCCAAACCTTCAAACAGCAGCACTGGAAATTTCTGGCCCTGAGAATTAATAGATCACATACTCATTCAATGTCTCATCCAAAACCCAAATCATCAACAATGCAGCTCTCCCACGGTGGATTGTGTCAGCAACCCCACAGCTTCTTCACTCCAATCCTCAATAAACCAAGTTGGCAGCCACCTGTTTCCATGACGATGACAACCTTCTTAGTAGCTGATCTCTGTGGCGGCGGCTGTATTCATCAAACAAATCAATTCGGGGATGATGGTGTAGTGATACTGTCACTGGGCTCGACGTGAAGGGGTTAATGTTCTGGGGACAGAGGCTGAAACCCCACCAAGGCAGCTTTTCCAAGTTAAATTCATTTCATAAAGTCTGGAATCAAATCCCAGTTTCACTAATAGTGTCCATAACAATATCAACAAATTGTTTAAATCCGCATCTGCTTCACCAACTCCCTTCAGGGAAGAAAATCTCCTACCCTCACCCAGTCTGGTCTCCATATGACTCCAGACCGACAGCAATGTAACTGGCTGTGAACTGAACGAGGAACCAGCACAGCAGGATAGCCCTTTCAAGGGCAAGTAGAGATAAACAAAAAATACTGTCCTTGCCAGTGTTGCTGACATTCCATTGTTTAAAAGCTTAAAGATAAATCAAACCGTTTAAAATTTCTCACATTCCTGCCTTCACTTGTTTTTTTTTTGAAAATCTGACCCACTTCTGTAAATATCTGCAGTATTTCAAATTCACCCTACCTGCATCTGTAGAATGAGACAAGAGACTGTTAAGGTAAAAGCTTTAAAGGAATTTCCAATTCACTCTTCACAGTAGAGAAAAGTGAACATTCTCTGAGAGGAATTCTCCCACTGTCTAATACATTAGTGCTGTGTACAAACTGTGTCAGTGCACTGACTGCAACACAGTATTCTAACTTCCCACGAGCAAGGAATTTGCCTTTTGGTACTGATCGACTTGAATCAGCTCAAATCCATTCCCTCTCCATGCTGAGCCACCAGTTAACAAATACACATGGGCCTGGTTACAATTATATTCTTTAATCTTCATTAGAATTTCAGAATCAGATTCAGTAAAGCATCAAAGTGCTAATCAGAGTTAGCCTAAAAACTGTCTGCAAACAGCCTGGTGAGACAGTGCAGGAGTATGCCTGAGAAATGTCCCCGGAAACCTCCGAGAGCAGGAGTGCACTGAATAAGCAGCAAGGCACCAATAACCAACAGCATTTCCTTCTTCATCTTCTGTGAAGACTTTCATAGGATCAGGCTGAGATAACGACTCCAGAGAAGTTCCTGATGCAGGATGCAAAGTTTTTGCTTTCCTTATAACAGTGCAAAGGGAATGCATCTCCTCTTAATCCCTTTCATTTCTGTGTGACAGTGAATCCAGTGAACAGCTTGACTCAGCTGAGTCTCCTCCAGCTTTGAGTCACAGCGTTCTGTAGTTTGGCCTCTCTCCAAGTCTTAGTATGCTCTGACAACTGACCTAATCTGCCAAGGATACAAATAAAACATATAGTTCATGAGTATGCATGATCATAGAATTCCATCAGAGTGGAAATAGGCCATTTGGCCCAACTGATCTATACCAACATTCCGAAGAGAATCCCACCCTGACCCATTCCCCATCCTATATTTCCCATGACTAGCCCACCTAACCTGCACATCCCTGAGTATTATGGGCAATTTACCATGGCCAATCCACCGAGCCTGCACCTCACTGAGCCCTATGGGTAATATATCTTGGCCAATCCACCTAGCTTGCACATCCCTGAACACTATGGGTAATTTACCATGGCCAATCCACCTAGCCTGCACCGCCCTGAGCCCTATGGGTAATATATCTTGGCCAATCCACCGAGCTTGCACATCCCTGAACACTATGGGTAATTTACCATGGCCAATCCACCGAGCCTGCACCGCCCTGAGCACGATGAGTAATTTATCTTGGCCAATCCACTTGGCTTGCACATCCCTGAACACTATGGGTAATTTACCATGGCCAATCCACCTAGCCTGCACGTCCCTGAACACTATGGGTAATTTACCGTGGCCAATCCACCTAGCCTGCACCTCCCTGAGCACTATGGGTAATTTATCTTGGCCAATCCACCCAGCTTGCACCTCCCCGAGCGCTATGGGCAACTTCACATGCCATTTCACTGAACCTGCACATCTTTGAACTGTGGGAGGAAACTGAAGTACCCGAAGGAAACCCATGCAGACACAGGGAGAATATGAAAACTCCACACAGACAGTCGCCTGAGGCTGGAATTGAACCCGGGGTATCAGTGGGGTATCAGTGCTAACCACTGAGCATCGGGCCATGATCATGTCAATCCCTGGCTGGGGTTAACAACCATTGATGTGAGTTCAAACTGGTTAAAGAACCACATTTGTAATAAAACTGGCACATGTGAGAGATTATTGTGATCTGAGACATGGTGCAGGAGGGCCTGCTGCTGTCCCTGTGGCATTGTAAACATTGATGGGTCAGGGACTATTCAAAAGGGTCGAATTGTGCCTCAGTTGGACTGGGCCCAGTATCCTGGAGCTCATGGGTGGGGGTTTACCTGCTTGGTTGGAGAAATTTAAAGTATGTTAGCAGAGGGGCTGTTATAAACAGTAAGGGTATCTTACTCTGAACTGTTTGTGACAGTTATCAACAGGATGAACACAGTTAGTCAAGAGATAAAGGTCCCCCTTTACAGAGCAGATATCCTCTATTTGTCCAGCCTATGTCATTGTGACCTGTATGGACCACAACAACTGGATCCTTCTTTCTCATTCCAGGTTCTCTCTAGGCCTGACCAGTTGCCCAGTAACCCTGGCACCCAACAGCTAACACAGCCGTTTGGACACATGTAGTTACCCAGAAACCCTGGCACCCAGCAGCTAACACAGCCGTTTGGACACATGCAGTTTGCTTCAAAAAGCAATGCCGATACCTTCGCTTACACCCACTGCACTCCTTATTAATCCTCCTCATGAGTGACTTCCTGCATCAGGGTGCCATGTTCAGTTCCATCCTCCTCTTTCTCCCCACATCCAGACAAGCAGAAATAATCTTCAATCTGCTGGAAGGTTGCAAACTCTTGCAGTGCTGTTCCTCTGCTCTCCCACACCTGCCTAATTCACAGTCACACTCTCTTGTCTTTGAACACTGACCAAATCAGAAGATCCAATCTCATGGGCTGTGAGTGACATCAGGGAATATACTCCCCACCCTTACTCCGGTGATGTGTCGTAGAACCTGCTGCGCAGCCTCCAGCTCATAAACTCGGAACTGAAACCACTTGAACTTCAAACACGTACCACAAACAGGTTTGATCCAAATCTGCACCAGTATCCGTGAATCCCCAAATACTGCATTTCCCCAAATATTACATTACTCACTCTGCCATTCAACAGTGCCACCAAAGGGTGGGGTAGGTAATAAATCAGGCACTGTAAAATAAGGCACTGATCTAGAAATAACAACCCTAGTTTGTTCAGCCTCTCCATGCAGCTCCTACCCTCTAATCCAGGCAGCATCATGACCAGCCTCCTCTCCACTCACTCCAAAGCACCCCACATCTTTCCGATAATGTGGCAACCAGAATTGAACGTAATTGAATGCTCATAAATGATATCTGCAAACCAAATTGTTCAGGGTTAATCGTTTAGGGTTAATCATTAAGAGTTAATCATAAGGGGTTAATTGATAAGGGTTAATTGTTAAGGGTTGATCATTAAGGGTTAATTGTTAAGGGTTAATTTGACGTGGCAATAAGGAAAATGTATGAAACAAAGGTTTATTGGGAGCAGTATGTTTTGCTGACAATGTCCTGGCAATGATCTGGGAACAGGCTGTTTTGGAGTGACACCTGGATTTTTTTGTGACCGCCAAGCACAGAGGAATGTTTGAGAAAGTACTCAGAATGGCAATACAGCAGGTCATGTCTGATTCGGAATAGCATTAATATGAGAGACCGTTCACCATGAGACTAGGGCCATCGAATGGAGACTGAGCTCCAAATACCAGCTGCTACCCACATACCCCAGTGTGAAGGCAAATCAATGTGACTCATTTGTTTGCATATGTATAAAGAAGTTTCAGCGAATAGAATCACTGATTAGCTTGTGGATAGAAGTCTATTAAGCTAATAAATAGGGCAGAACGGTGGCTCAGTGGTTGACGCTGCTGTCTCACAGCGCTAGGAACCCGGGTTCGATTCCA
>NW_025215099.1:36775-40252 GCF_004010195.1 Chiloscyllium plagiosum | reverse complement strand
GAGGTTTGGTCTGTTTCAATGGAATGTCCTTTTGTTGAGTGATTTACACTGTTCCTTCAAATGATTTCCACTGTTCATTTACAGGCACATGTTTCAGTCTGTTTAGCCTGTTTAGCTTGGTCACTTCTCCTCTCAAACCCATGTAATTGCCTGTTTTTGTTTCTAGTTGTAGCTTGTCCTTTCTGTGTTTCACTTTAAAACTTTATATTTCTTTAAACTGCACTTTCTCACAGTTTTCCTGAGGATCTCTCCAGGTGACATTACTCAGTCACTAAGTTTCATCACACAACGGTCGATCTGAGATAGTTACGTCCCTAGCCAGTTCACAATTTGTTATTCAAAGAAACACTGAAAACCAATTCTCTGAACTCCTCTTCCAATATCACTGTCAGTGTGACTGTCCCAGATCATGTGAATATTGAAGTTTCCCAAAATTATCACAATGTGTTTGTAAAAAAAATCCAATGAGTTCCTGTTTAATGCAGTGATGAGCAATGAAATGCTGTTCGGTGGTCTAAAACTGTTTTGCTGCTTGTGTCCTTTGCAAGTCGTAGCCAGAATTTGCATTCAGACTGACTCTACTTCATGATCTGAGGCCAAATGCTTTCTCTGTAATACCTTTGTTATCCATTATTGTTAGGGTCGTCCATTTTGCCTGAGTTTCCACAAGGTTGTGATCCATTGAATATTTATGTTCCACCTTTTGTTCGCGCTGTAACCACGTCACCCTGGTGTCTAAATCTCTTTTATCTCGGTGTCACAAATCAATCTACTTTATTGATGAGACGTTATCCATTCCAAAACAAAAACATAATTTACTCTTTCCCACAATTTCCTGTCACAAACCGATTCCCTGAAGCACAGTCTTAGTTAAACTCTGTCCCTTCCTGTTCCTTTCTGCTTGTCTTCAGTCACATTCCCATGCTGCTCCCATACTTCACCTTTTCCGTTTGGATTTGGAAAGCTCCTTTCACCTGAACCCTGTCCCTGCATCCTCTGTCAGTTGAAAGCCCTGCCCATAAACCTACCGACATGATTGGTCAGGACACTGGTCCCAACACAGTTCCAGTGGGACCATCCTAATGGATTATTTTTTTTAAATCAGGTATGGGCTGTGGGTGTCTCTGGCTGACCAGCCTTTTTTGCCCAGCTCTAGCTGCCTTCGAGCTGAGTAACTTGCTCGGCCATTTCAGAGGGTAATTGAGAGGCAAACATTTTGCTGTGGGTATGTCGTGCAGACCACGTGTGGATGAGCTGATGTCCTTATCTGAAGGACAAGTGTTTGGTTTTTTTTTTACATCAGCAATGGTTTCATATTTATTTATGGATTGTGAATTACTATTTTTAAAATTATTGATTTCAAATTCCACTATTTCTGATGGTGGGATTCAAACCCACTTCCCCTGAATATTAGCTGAGGTTTTGGACACATGCTCTAGCAATAATACCACTTGGCCATCACTTCGCCTGCTCACTGGTTGCTCATCCCTGAGCACTGATACCAACCAGGGCATCATGAAGCTAAACCCATTCTTCCAACATGACTGTGTGATCCTGAGGTCTTCCAGCACTCTAATTATATCACTCAGTCTCTCTCCATGTGCTATCCCTCACTGTGTGGATCTTATTGCCGCCTCTGTCAGCGCCTCCTGCTCTTGCAGTTACTCCAGATCCGGAGCCAACAGAATTCTCCACTCCAGAGAGATGCAAGAGCACAGGCCAGGGATGGAGTGGGATTTTACAGATCTCTGTGGGACTCATTTCCATTCTCCATGTATAACCCTCACTGCGTCAGTCTAATTTTCCATTCTGTCTATTTCTCTGTCTCCTGTAGGTACTTAGGAAGTTCCTGACTCAATAGACTTTCCAATTGCTGGGTGTGTCGTCCAACACCTCATTGAGGATGATTGGTCAGTCAGAGAGACAAAAGGCAGGGAGATGTGGAGCCTTCAATAAATCCTGCAGTGAGGTAAGATCACTCGGTGCACAGAGCAGAGAGCAATGAAAGGCCTCCTAACATTGCTAACAAGACATGATATAGATGCAGTGCTGGAGGGGGAGCACAGTACAGTACAGACACACCCCTTGCTCAAACACCACGTCTACATTAACTTACGTTGCACTGGGACAGCATGGGGAATTCATAGTTATCAAACTGGGCCTGTGAGATTCAGGACAACAGAGGGGAAAGCAGGCCTCCGATGAGAGGTTGGGAATGCTGCCTGCGATCTTTCTGTTCTGTGTTCTCCCTCCATCACTGTACTAAGACTCATTACTCTGCAACTCTGTACCTATGGCATGGCGTGTGCACCAGTGTCTTCAGTCATTTTTAACTCCTGTAACAGTTCCTGTCCCTGTAACCTCCTCCCTTCCCGATAGTCCCTCCACATATTTGAAACATACTGCATTCCAGACTACCATCCCTATCGCTGTAACTTGCTTCAGCGTCTACAACATGCTTTATTTAGGTACTGTAATCCTCTTTAGCTGGATACAGAGTGATACAGCGCAGAAACAGAACCTGTGTCCAACTCATCAATGCTGTCCATGTTTCATATAATGAATGAGTCTCATTTGCCTGCGTTTGGCCCTTAGCTCTTCAAACCTTCTCCTCTCCATGTTCCTGCCCAAATGTCTTTTCCATGTTGTCATTGTTCTTGTTTCTCCATGTGCCCCTGGCAGTCCGTTCTGTCTGAGCACCATCGTCTGTGGATAATGTTGCCCCTCAGCTCCCTCTTTAAATCTTTGCTCTTTCACCTCCCGTTTGTACCCTAGAGTTTGGACTCCCTTACCTTGGCTATTCACCATTCTTCGGATCAAACCTTGTGGCACTCCACTGGTCACAGGTCTCCAGTCTGATAAGCAACCCTCCACCACCACCCTCTGTCTTCTACCTTTTGAGCCAGTTCTGTATCCAAATAGCTAGTTCTCCCTGTATTACGTGAGATCGAACCTTGCAAGTCAGTCTCCCATGGGAAACTTGTCGAACGCCTTACTGAAGTCCCTATAGTTCACATCTACCGCTCGGCCCTCATCAATCCTCTTTGTTACTTCTTCAGAAACCTCAATCAAGTTTGTGAGACATGATTTCCCACTCAAAAGCCATGTTGACTATCCCTAATCAGTCCTTGCCTTTCCAAACACATGTACATCCTGTCCCTCAGGATTCCCTCCAACAACTTGCCCACCATCGACGTCAGGCTCACTGGCCTATACTTCCCTGGCTTGTCTTTACCACCCTTCTTAAACAGTAGCATCACGTTTGCCAATCTCCAGTCTTCCGCCACCTCACCTGTGACTATCGATGATACAAATATCTCAGCAAGAGGTCCAGTAATCACTTCTCGAGCTTCCCACAGAGTTCAAGGGTACACCTAATCAGGTCCTGGGAATGTACCCCCCCCTCCTCATTTCAAGACATCCAACACTTGCTCCTCTGTAATATGGACATTTTGCAAGGTGTCACCATCTATTTCC
>NW_025215099.1:30043-35723 GCF_004010195.1 Chiloscyllium plagiosum | reverse complement strand
GAGTATTGCAGAACAGGCCTCACCAATGTCTCAACATGACGCCCCAAATCCTACACTCAGTGGACTGAGCAATAGTCAGGCAAGCCAAGCACTGCCTTATCCATCCTGTGATGCAAGCTTCAAGAATTATGTACCTGAACCCGGAGGTCACTCTGCTCTGAAACACTAACCGAGGCCAGAACATTAATTGTATAAGCTCTACCTTGTGTGTTTTACCAAGTGCATTACCTCGCATTTGTTCAGATTGAATTCCATCTACAGCTTTTCAGCCCATTCACTCATCAAGATCACTTTGTAATCTCAAAAAACCTCCTTCACTGTCCACTATGCCACCCTCCAGCCTTTCCAGCACATCACACATGGCTGTCAATGGTACAAATACCTTTGCTCAGGGCTCCACAATTTCTTCCCTAGCATCGCACAATGTCCTGTGATACACTTAATCAGGTCCTGGGGCTTTCCATACCTTTGTGTCTTAAAACCTCCAGCACCCCCTCTTCTATAAACATGCACTCTATGCAGGTCATAGAGATGTACAGCATGGAAACAGACTTTTCGGTACAACTCGTCCATGCTGACCAGAAGACTTAAATAAATCCAACCCATTTACTAGCATTTGGCCCATGTACCTCTAAACCCTTATTATTCATATACCCGTCCAGATATCTCTTAAATGTTGTCATAGTATCAGTATATGTTACTTTCTCTCTCAGCTCATTCCATACATACATCACCGTGTGCATAAAAAAAACTGTCCCTTCAGTGCCGTTTAAACATTTCCCCTTTAACCTGAAACCTGTGCACTCTAGTTTTGGACTCTCCAACCCCGAGAAAAGACCTTGAATGTTTACACAATCCATACCCCTCATGTTTATATAAACCTCTGTCTGGTCACCCCTCAGTCTCTGATGCTCCAGGGAAAATAACCCCAGCTTATTCAGCAACAACTCTGGCAACATCTTGTAAATCTTTTCTGAGCACTTTCAAATTTCACAACATCCTTCCTATAGCAGGGATAGTGGAATTGCAGAAAACTCCAAATGTGGTCTAACATATTACTCTTGTTCCCTGAGTTCCCCAGTCGTTGTTCACAGTACGTTCTGGAGTTAAAAATTGTGTTTAAGGTCTTAGCCATATCCTGTGGTTCCACACATCAATTGATCTTTAAGGGACGCTACTTTGTCTCGATTTACTCTTTTACTCAATATATTTATACAATCACTTTTGGATTCTCCTTATCATTCTCTGCCAAGGCTATTTCATGTACCCTTTCTGCAATCCTGATTTCCACCCAAAGTGTATTCCTACAGCCCCTGTATATCCTCAGAGGTTCCCTTGGTCCAGCTGGCTATACCTGACATGTGCTCCCTTTTCCTTGACCAGCCCCTCAGTAGACAGCCAGTGTTTCCGAATGCTGTCAGTATTGACCTGCACATAAACAGGAAAATGCAGGTGGTGATCGCTCAATTTATCTCACGTTTAAAATATTCTCACTTGCCAAACTTCCCTTTCCCTGCAACTAGACTCCCCAATCACATTTTGAAAGTTCCTGCCCATTACGATCAAGATTGGTCTGGCCCCGTTTTATAACTTGAACTTGTGGACCAGACCTGTCCTTTTCCATCGCTGTTTTCAAACTAATAGAACTGTGGTCACTTTGACAAAATGCTTTCCCACTAATACCTCAGTCCCTTTTCCTACCTTGTTTCCAAAGGGGAGGTCAAGTTTTGCCCCTTTCTCTTTTCAGGCTATTTACATATTGATTGGGAGTTTCTGGAACACAATTACCAAATTCCTCCCTTGCAAGCGCTGAACACTGGCAGTCCCAGTCTCAGTTTGGAAAGTTTAAAAGTCCCTACCATAACAGCCCTATTATTATGATTGATATTTGAGATCTCCCGACATATTTGTTCCTCAGACTGCCACAGATTATTCGGGTTAGTGGGACAATCGTGTCAGAGTGACGACCCATTCTTATTTCTCAGTTCCACTAACATAGCTTCACTGGTTGATCCCACAGGAATATCCACTCTAAGTACTGCTGGGATAATTCTTGCAATCAAAACCCACGACCACGCATCCTCTCTTTCCTCCCCTTCGATGCTTCCTGTAGCATCTCTACCTTGAAACATTGAGTAGCCAGTCCTGCCCCTCCCTCAACTGTGTTTCTGACATAACTATAATATCCAAGTCCCATGTTCCCATCCATGCCCTGAGTTCATCTGTCGGGCCTCTTTCATTGAAATAAATGCAGTTTAATCATCAGTTTTTCCTCATTCCCTGCGATTTTCTTGCCTGCCTTGGCTGTGGAATGTTCTCTCCTTAACTTGTGCACTGGCCTCAATCTTCTTTCTGGCCTTACGGCTGTTTAAGGTCCAACATCCTACCAGTTAAGTTTATATCCTCTCAAGCAATTCACCCAACCAGGGTATGGGTCCCCCTGCTGCCCCCAGTTCAGGTGCCTTTCCCACCCTGTCTCCCTGTGTTGACACCTTCAGGGATCTAGGCACCTGTCCACTGAGGTCCCTGTGTTTCTCAGTACTCCACAAGGATCGCGCATTCATTATGTCTGCCCTTCGCTTATCATACCTCCCACAGGGTATGACCTTACATATATCAGAACTAAACTCTGCTCAGATTATCATCTGATTGTCATCAAACTGTAGCTAGAGACCATCCCCCTCACTGTGAACAACACCCTCACCTTCCATGTTACCTGCAAACCGACTAATGATACCTTCTGCTTTCATATCAGAGTTATGATTACACAGAATAACCAGCAATGGTCCCTGCACATACACCTGTGGTACACCCGCTGGTGAAAGAATTTCAAACACGAAGACGTTTATACCTCAATTTTGTATCCAAATTACCAACTTGCCTTGAATCCCATGGGCTGTTCCCTTTTGGATCAGGCTTCCACTTGGGACCTTGTCAAAGGCCTTATTCAGGTGCATGTAAACCACATAATCTGCACAGCTCTCCTCAGTATTTTGAAAGACCAATTCAAAAAACACAACTGAATTCTGAGGCGGTATCTTCCTCTACCAAATCCGTGATGACGCAGCCGAGTTGACTTTTGCCTTTGCAAGTGTTGATTCATCCTCAGAATATTTTCCAATAATTTCCCTCCTCCTGCTGTCAGACTATCTGCTGTGTAATTACCTGGCCTATCCCTGCTGCCCTTTTTAATCAAAGGAAACAGATTAGCGATCCTCCAGTCATTCGGCACTTCACCTGTGGCCAGCAAAGCACCCACCAGGGCCCCAGCAATCTACTCCCTTACTTCCCATAGCAGCCCAGGATATATTTCATTGGGTACTGGCGTTTCGTACCTCCTCCTTATTGGTCGTCACATGTTCGAGAACCTCACCATCCTCGACTGAAATCCCTGGCTACAATGCTTTTCTCCTGTGTGAATAAGGACAGGAGGTATTCATTGAAGACCTCACCTACTTCCTCTGGCTCCATGTACAGATTGTTCCTTTGGTTTCTAACAGGCGTAACCCTCTAACTATACTGATAAAATACCTCGTGGCCTTTCCTTAACAGTATCTGCCAAGGATATTTTATGTCCATTCTTTGACCCTCAATTTGAAGGAACCCCTTGGACTTTCTATACATTTGAAGGGCTTCGCCTGTTTTCATCGCAGTGTACTTTCTTTATCAGGATCACAACATCGCTTGATCAATATTCGCTGGAGTTACTGCCATTGGCATTCACTCATCGAGGACCACACCGGACCTGAATTCTCACTGTTCCACTTTAACATACTTCCTTTTTCCGAATATGAGCCCAATTGCAGATAGTTCCTCCCAGTCTGTGTTTGCCAGGTGCTGTATCATGATCATGACAATGCCCAGTGACAGTGATATTCTAACGATAAGGGGGCTTTCCCAAATTTGGAATCTTCACTTCTGCACTATCATTATCTCTTTGCAAAATGACTCTGAGACTTAGTGTAATGTCCACTATCCGCAAAACGCTACAAAATCATTGTGTGTCATCTTGCCCAGCACCTACAGCCCACAATGTCTGTAACTTCCAGCCCTTACTGAGGGCTCCAAACATCGGCTAACAAGACATGATATAGATACAGTGTTGGAGGGGGAGCTCAGTACAGACGCACCCCAGGCTCAATCACCACTCCTATTGTAAGTTCTGTTGTACTAAGACTCACTACTCTGCAACACTGTATATGCGGCATGTCTTGTGGACCAGTATCTTCAATAGTTTGTAACTACTGTAACAGTTCCATTCCCTATAACCTCCTCCCTTCCTGATAGTCCCTCCACATATTTGAAATATACTGCATTCCAGACTACCATCCCTATCGCTGTAACTTGTTTCAGTGTCTATAACATGCCTTATCTCTTTAAAAATCACACAACACCAGTTTAAAGTCCAACAGGTATAATTGGAAGCACACTAGCTTTCGGAGCAACGGTCCTTCATCAGGTGATAGTCACGTGATGAAGGACCGTCGCTGCGAAAGCTAGTGTGCTTCCAATTAAACCTGTTGGACTATAACCTGGTGTTGTGTGATTTTTAACATTGTGCACCCCAGTCCAACACCGACATCTCCTAATCATGCCTTATCTCGGTAGTCTCCTCCTCCATTAACAGGAGACAGGGTCATGCAGCACGGAAACGGTTCCTTCGATCCAACTCGTCCATGCTGAACAGAGTCCCTGAATGAGTCACGTTTCCCTGCATTTGACACAAATCCCTTCAAACCTTCTCTCTCTGTACCTACCCAAATGTCTTTTATATGTTGTTGTTGTTGTTGTTGTTGTACATTTCTCTACCACTTCCCCCAGAAGCTCATTGCATACCTGTACCATCCTCTGTGTGAAAAATCTTCTCCTCTGATCCCTTTTTCAGTTTTTTCTCTCCCATCTCACACTTATGCCTTCTAGAAGACAGAACATAGAACATGGAAGCGCGGTACAGGCCCTTCGGCTCTCGATGGTTCCACAGGTTGGCGCAACAATGTGAAGTCCATCTAACCTTCCCTATTCCATTCTCATCCATATGCCTGTCCAATGACCGTTTAAATGCCCTTAAAGTTGTCGAGTCTACTACTGTTGCAGGCAATGCATTCCATGGCTCTACTATTCTGAGTAAAGAACCTACCTCTGGCATCTATTCCATACCTATTAATTAATATTAATATTAATTACTAACTTAATTTAAAGCTATCTCACTTCGTGCTAGGTATCGCCATCCGAGGGAAAAGTCTCTCATTGTCTAGGAGAAAGTGAGGTCTGCAGACGCTGGAGATCAAAGCTGAAACTTTATTGCTGGAACAGCACAGCAGGTCAGGCAGCATCTAGGGAACAGAAGATTCGACGTTTCGGGCACATGCCCTTCTTCAGGAATGAGCAGAGAGTGTTCAGCAGGAGAAGATAAAAGGTAGGGAGGAGGGACTTGGAGGAGGGGCGTTGGAAATGTGATAGGTGGAAAGAGGTCAAGGTGAGGGTGATAGGTCGGAGCAGGGTGGAGGCGGAGAGGTCAAGAAAAAGACTGCAGGTCAGGAGGGCGGTGCCGGGCTGGAGGGATTCGGCTGAGACAAGATGGGGGGAGGGGGGATGAAGAAACTGGTGAAGTCCAAGTTCATCCCCTGTGGTTGGAGGGTTCCCAGTCGGAAGATAAGACGCTCCTCCTCCGACCGCCGGG
>NW_025215099.1:26748-28984 GCF_004010195.1 Chiloscyllium plagiosum | reverse complement strand
CCTTGTCTCAGCCGCATCCCTCCAGCCTGGCACCGCCTTCCTGACCTGCAGTCTTTTTCTTGACCTCTCCGCCTCCACCCTACTCCGACCTATCACCCTCACCTTGTCCTCTTTCCACCTATCACATTTCCAACGCCCCTCCTCCAAGTCCCTCCTCCCTACCTTTTATCTTCTCCTGCTGAACACTCTCTGCTCATTCCTGAAGAAGGGCATGTGCCCGAAACGTCGAATCTTCTGTTCCCTAGATGCTGCCTGACCTGCTGTGCTGTTCCAGCAGTAAAGTTTCAGCTCTCTCACTGTCTAACCTATCTAACCCTCTGATTTTCATATATGTCTCAATTAATTGGCCTCAAATGTCTTCTCTCTAACAAAAACAGATTCAAGTCCCTTAGCCTTCCTCATAAGACCTTCCCTCCAGACTTGGTAAAATCCTAGTAAATCACCTCTGAACCCTTTCCGAATCTTTCATATCCGTCCTGTAATACGGTGACCTGAGCCATAGGCAACACTCCAAATGTGGACGCACCAGCGTTTTGTACAACTGCAGCATTACCTCATGGTTCCAAAACTTAATGATTGTACCAATAAAAGCTCATGCGCCGAATGCCTTCTTAACAACCCTATCAACCTGCGTGGCAACTTTCAAGGATCTATGTACATGGACGGAGAGATGTCTCTGTTCACCTACACTACCAAGAACCTTACCATATCCCAGTACTCTGTGTTTCTGTTACTTCTTCCAAAGTGAATCACCTCACACTCTCAGTCCAGTTCTGCAGCTTATCTATACTTCTCTATAACCTACAACATTCTTCGTCACTATCCACAACTCTACCGACCTGAGTGTTATCCGCAAATTTGCTAACATATCCTTCAATGCCCTCACCCAAGTCATTTATATAAATGACAAACAATAATGGTTCCAAAACAGATCCTGGCAGTTCCAACTAGTAAGTGAACTCTAGCCTGAGTATTTCCCTTCAACCACAACCCTCTGTCTTCTTTCAGCAAGCCAATTATCCAATCCTCACAGCGAAATCACCCTCAATCCCATGCCTATGTATTGTTGGCAATAGCCTACCGTGGGAACCTTAACAAACACCTTACTGTAATCCATATACACACCAACTGCTTTACCCTCATCCACATCTTTGGTCACCATCTCAAAGAACTCAATATGGTTTGTGAGGCATGTCCTACCCTTCAGAAAACTGTGCTGACTATCCCTAATCAATGTATTCATCTCCTGCTGATTATAAATGCTAGCTTTTACAAGCCTTTCCAACACTTTACCCAGAAACGAAGTAAAGCTCACAGCTCTATAATTACCAGGGTTGTCTATACTCCCCTTCTTGGACAAGGGGACAACATTTGCTGTCCTCCAGCCTTCTGGCACTATTCTTGTACACAATGATGTCTTAAAGATCAAAGCCAAAGTCTTGGCCATCTCCTTCCTGGCTTTCCAGAGTCCAAGGATAAATCCCATCTGGCCCAGGGAACTGTTTTTTTTTTACACTTTCCAGAATTGCTAACACATTCTCCTTCTGCAGTTCAATCCCATCTAGTTATGGACTCCACTACCCTGGGGTAAAGACGTTGGCTAATCAACTTACCTGTACCCCTCATGGTTTTCTAAACCTTTATAAGGTCATCCCTCAGCCACTTACGCCCAATGGAAATGCGAAAAACAATATTAAAAATATCTCTGCTCATGTCCCTGCCACTACTTTGTCACAATGTTCTGGGATACGCTTGTTTAGGATCTAGCACTTTCTCTACCTTTGTGTTCTAAGATCTCTACTGTAATGGGGACTCTTTACAAGTCATCACTGTTTATTCCCTTTGTTTCCTCGTCTTTGACCACAGTACGTTCTGACATGAAATGCTCATTTCGGGTCTCGCCCATCTCCTGTGGTTCCACACATGGATGGTCACATTAATCCATATTCTACCCCTACTTAATCTTCTGTTGTTAATATACTTGTAGACTGTCTTTGGATTTTCCTCAACCTGATCTGCCAACACTTTCTATGGCCCCTTTTGGTCCTTCCTGATTTCCCTCTTAAGTGAATTACTCCACCCGCAATGTTTATGACACGTGCACCCTTTTTCTTAACCAGAGACTTAATAACCCCAGTCACCCAGTGTTTCCTACTTGTGATCGGCATTGTCCTTCACACTAACAGGAATATGCTGGCCCTGAACTCTCATTTTATCTCCCTTTTGAATGCTTCCC
>NW_025215099.1:23434-26621 GCF_004010195.1 Chiloscyllium plagiosum | reverse complement strand
AGATCATGGATTAGCTCTGGGGACTGGGATATTATAGCCATAACAAAAACATGACTGAGAGAAGGGCAGGACTGGCAGCTCAGTGTTCCACGATACAGAAGATTCAGGCGGGACAGAAGGACAAGTAAGTGAGGAGGGGGAGCTGCCCTTTTGATAAGGGAGGATATAACAACAGTGCTTAGGATACTCTTTCGACGTGATCAAATTAGGTCATATGGTGAGAAGTTAGAAACAGAAAGGGGATGGTCAGTCTGCTGGGATGGTGTTCTCGACCCCAAACAGCCAGCGGGTACTACAGGGGCAGATGTGTAGAGAGATTGCAGGTACCTATAGAAATAGTAGGATAGTATTGGTTTGAGATTTTAACTTCCCCTCGATTGACTTGGCCACCCAGAGTGTAAAAGGCCCATATGGAGTGGAATTTGTCAAATGTGTCCAAGAAAATTTCCTAAATCAATATGCAGAGGGCCCCACTCTACTCAGGCGGGTGCAACACTGGACCTCCCCTCAGAAAACGAGGTCAGGCAAGTAACTGAAGTGTCAGTCGGAGAGCACTTTGGGTCCAGTGAACACAACTGTCTTAGTTTTAACATAGTTATGGAGAAAGATCAGACAGGTCCATAGATTAATGTTTTTAACTGGAGCAGGGACAGGTTTGGGGCCATGAGGCAGGAACGAGCAGAGGTCGATTGGGTGAATTACAAATCTCACAACACCAGGTTATAGTCCAACAGGTTTATTTCAAAGCACTAGCTTTCAAAGCGCAGGTGATCAGCCTAAAAGATAAAACTTCCACTAAATGTGTTTGTTATTACATTCCATTACACTGCAATCCTGTTGCTACAAATTCTGTGCCTTATGATTGTGCTCCACAACCACCTGATGAAGCAGCGCTCTGAAACCTAGTGCCTCTAAATAAACCTGCTGGACTGTCAAGCTGGTGTTGTGTGATTTTTAACTTTGCCCCCCCCCCCCCCCGCCCCCATCCAACATAGGCTCCTCCACATCATGCTCCCATCAACTGGGTGAGTCTGTTTGAAGGAAATGGAATAACTGACAAATGGGAGGCTTTTAAAAGTGTGATCTCAAGAATCCAGGGCCAGTGTGTCCCTGTTAGAGTGAAGGGAAAAGCTGGCAGGTTTAGCGATCCCTGGCTCATGAGGGATATTGACGCTCTGTTGAAGAAAAAGAAAATAGCATACATTGTCTTCAATGTTTCCGTATCTACGTAACCTATTCCAGTCCTAAAGACAATTTCACTCGCTGGAGACTTGACAATCCTTTCAGGTGCCTGCAGCATTCCTGATTTGCAGAACCCACTGAAAGCCTGTAACTCTCCCGATCCAGTTCCGACAAGACTCACTATATGTGTGACATCCTCCTGTCGCCAGCACCCACCCTATCAATGTAAGTTCCTCCTGTATTGCCATGCATTTACTCATCTCCATAACCTTCTCCAGCTCTTACACCCCTATCTGTGGAAATGTCACCCTCCCCTACAACCCTTCCCACTTTGACCAAACTGGAGGAGGTTACAAATGCTCTCTTATCTTTGAAACTGGCTCCAACCAAAATTACTGTCCTTCTGGAAAATCTGTCAGACTCCACACCCTCCATGTCTAAATAATATGCAGAAGTAAACCTTCCTATATCTATAAACATCTTCAGTTACGACTACCCTCCATCTCTGTTTGGTCCTCCAGTCTATACAACCCAGTTTATCTCTGCAATCTGTTCCATTCACCACACTCTGGGGGGGAAAAAGCTTCTTGTTATCCACCCTCTCTGTACATCCCATGATTTTGTAGACCTCAATCAGGTCCCCAGTCAACCTTTGTCTTTCTAATGAAAATAATCTGAATCTATTCAAACTTTCTTCAAAGCTAGCCCCTTCCATACCAGACAACATCCCGGTGAACCTCCCCTGCACCCTCTCCAATGCATCCACACCCTTTTGTTAATGTGGTGAACAGAAATGTACGTAATATTCCAAATGTGGTCGAACCAAAGTCCAATACAACTGTAACATGACCTGCCAACTCTTTTACTCATTATCTCCTCCAGTGAAAGAAAGCATGTCGTATGCCGCCTTGACCGCTGTACTGACCTGCGTTGTCACCTTCAAGGAACAATGGACCTGAATATCCAGATCTCTCTGTACGTCAGATTTCCCCAGGACTTGTCCATTTAGTTTGCTCTTGAATTGGATCTTCTGAAATTTGCCCGGATTGAACTCCCCATCTACCATTTCTCTGCCCATCTCTTCAATCTATACACTGCTGTATTCTCTAACAGTCCCCTTCACTGTCTGCTATTCCGCCAATCTTAGTGTCATCTGCAAACTTTCTAATCAGGCAACTGATATCTTCCTCCAAATCATTTATGTATATCACAAACAACAGTGGATCCAGCACGGATCCTCGTGGAACACCACAGGGCACAGGTCTCCATTTTGAGAAATTCATTTTACTCTCATCCATATGCATATCCAAAAGTTAATGAAATATCCCTAATGTAACTGTTTCTACCACCAACACTGTCAGTGCATTCCACATACCCACTACTCTCTGTGTAACGTACCTACCTCTGACATTTCCCATAAACCTTCCTCCAATTACCTTAAACTTATGCCCAAGGTTATAGCCATTTTCACAATGGGAACATTCTCGGGCTATCCACTCTGTCTGCCTCTCATCATCTTGTACACCTCTATCAAGTCAGGTCTCATGCTTTTTCATTCCAATGAGAAAAGCCCTGGATTACCCAACATTTCTCCATTAGATCTGCCCTCCAATCCAGAAATCATCCTGATGAATCTCTTATGCACCCTCTTCAAAGTTTCCACATCTTTCCTATAATGAGGCGACCAGAACATAACACAATATTCCAAGTGTGGACTAACCAGGGCTGTATGGAGCTGCAGCATAACCTCACAGGTCTTAAATTCCATCCCCCTGCTAATGAAAGCTAACACATCACACGCCTTCTTACCACCCCTATCAACATGGCTGGCATCTTTGAAGGATCTATGGACGTGGATCCCATGAAACTTCTGTTACTCCACACTACCAAGACTCCTGCATTTAACCCAGTAGAGGTTTTCTGCAGAATCCTTCAATCTTTAACCTTCCCTGTTTTGGTACCTTGCTCCAGTACCCACAAAACTCATAAACTGTGAAGCGTCTTC
>NW_025215099.1:21198-22711 GCF_004010195.1 Chiloscyllium plagiosum | reverse complement strand
GAGAAATCAAGTGAATTCTCAGAATATAAAGGCAGGAGGAGTATACTTAAGAGGGAAATCAGAAGGGTAAAAAGGGTACATGAGACAGCTTTGACAAATAGTGTTAAGGAGAATCCAAAGGGTTTTTATAAATACATAAACGACAAGAGGGTAACTAGGGAGAAAATAGGGCCCCTCCAAGATCAGCAAGGCAGCCTTTGTGTGCAGCCGGAGGAGATGGTGGCGATACTATATAAGTATTTTGCATCAGTGTTTACTGCGGCGAAGGAAATGGAGGATACAGAATGTGGGGAAGCAGATGGTGACGTCTTGAAAAGCGTCCATATCGAACAGGAGGAGGTGCTGGATGTCTTGAAATGCATAAAAGCGCATAAATCCCCAGGCTCTGATCAGGTGTACCTTGGAATCTGTGGGAAGCTAGGGAAGTGATTAATGGGCCCTTTGCTGAGAAATTTGTATCATTGATTATCACAGGTGAGGTGCTTGAAGACTGGAGGTTGGCTAACTTGGTGCCACCATTTAAGAAAGGTGGTAAGGGAAAGCTAGGGAACTACAGACTAGTGAGCCTGACATCAGTAGTGGGTAAATTGTTGAAGGGAATCCTGCGAGATAGGATTTACATGTATATAGAAAGGCAAGGAATGACTAGGGATAGTCAGCATGATTTTGTGTGTGGGAAATCATGTCTCAAACAATTGATTGCGTATTTTGAAGAAGTAACAAAAAGGATTGATGAGGGCCAATCATTGGATGTGATTTCTATGGACTTCAGTGAGGTGCTTGAAATAGTTCCTCATGGGAGATTGGTTAGCAAGGTGAGATCTCATGGAATACAGGGAGAACTAGCTGTTTGGATACAGAACTGGCTCGAAGGTAGAAGACAGAGGGTGGTGGCGGTGGGTTGCGTTTGTGGGCGGCACGGTTGCGCAGTGGTTAGCACTGCTGCCTCACAGCGCCAGAGACCCGGGTTCAATTCCCGCCTCAGGCGACTGACTGTGTGGAGTTTGCACGTTCTCCCCGTGTCTGCGTGGGTTTCCCCCTGGTGCTCCGGTTTCTTCCCACAGTCCAAAGATGTGCAGGTCAGGTGAATTGGCCATGCTAAATTGCCCGTAGTGTTAGGTAAGGGGTAAATGTAGGGATATGGGTGGGTTGCGCTTCGGCGGGTCGGTGTGGACTTGTTGGGCCGAAGAGCCTGTTTCCACACTGTAATGTAATGTAATCTAATTTAATCACACTGGAGGACGATGGTGTGCCACAAAGATTGGTGCTGGTGCCACTATGTTTCGTCATTATATTAATGATTTTGACATGAACACAGGAGGTACAGTTAACAAGTTTGCAGATGATGCCAAAATTTGAGATATAGTGGGTAGTGAGGAAGGTTACTTCAGATTACAACGGGATCTGGATCAGATGTGCAAATGGGCTGAGGAGTGACAGATGGAGTTTAATTTCGATAATTGTGAGGTGCTGCATTTTGGGAAAGCACATCTGAGCAGGACTTGAACACTTA
>NW_025215099.1:16582-19132 GCF_004010195.1 Chiloscyllium plagiosum | reverse complement strand
CATCGCATGCCCACCCTGACCAGCCTTAGAGCTGAGTGGTTTGACAGACCATTACAGTGGGCATTTGAGAGTCAATCCCATTGCTCTGGGTCTGGATTCATATGTAGTCTAGACTGGCAGCCTATAACAGATTTCCTTACTTAAAGGGTATTAAGTAGTCAGATGGGTATCCCTGCTACCGGCATTAAATTCTGGATGAACGGTCTAGTGAGAGTAACACGAGGCCATTGCCTGGCCCACTGATAGCTCGCTCAACCCTGAGTACTGATCCCAGTGCATCTTCTTCCTGACCGTGATTTGATCCTGATAACTTCCTGCACTCTGGTGATATCACACAGTCTCTCTCTCCATGTGGCATCTGTCACTGTGAGGGTTTAATTGATGTCGCTGACTGCACCTTTTGCAGCTACTCCAGATCCTGAACCAACAGAATTCTCCACTCCAGGGAGACGCAGCAGCACAGACCAGGGATCGAGACTGGGATTTTCCAGGTCTCTGTGGGACCCGGTGCCATTCTCCATGTTTAACCATCACTGCATCAGTCTGATTTCCCATTCTGTTCATTTCTCTGTCTCCTGTCGGTACTCAGGATGCTCCTGAATCAGCAGAATTCCCAATTCCTGTTTCGTCCACCGCCACACTGAAGACAGTTGGTCAGCCAGAGAGATGGAGAGTGAGATCTGGAGCCTTCAGTAAATCCTGCAGTGAGGTAACATCACTCACAGTGAACAGAGCAGACTGTATTTAATACATCGAACTTTGGTCCAGAAGACATGACACAGATACAGTGTTGAAGCACGAACACAGAGCATGATGGTCCCAGGCTCAATCCCCACCCTCTTGTTTACTTTCATCTCTGCTGTGCTGAGCCTTCCTGTGTCAATATATGAAGTTGACAGTTATCAATCCAGGCCTGTGCTGTCTTCGTGAGGATCAGTACAACAGAGGGGAAAGCAGTTCTCCCTCAAGGAGATGGTATTGAACCCTGGGATCTTTCTGTTCTATATTCACACATTGTCTCTTGTCGTGTGATAGAGCCATACAGGAAGGAAACATGCCTTTCGGTCCAACTCATTTGTGCCAGTGTCTGGAATACTTGTAATTCCCAGAAAATTTCCTGTTTCTATAACCTCCACCCCTCTCATATTCCCACTGTATATTTCAAACCTACTCCGATGCTGACGACTCTCCCTATGTGTAAATTGCTCCAGTGTCGATAACATGCCCAATCTCTAAAATCTCATCCTTCACTCAGTACAATAATTCCTATTTCTGTAGTCTTGCACAATACTTACGTGCCCCCGTTTCTGTGCACTCCTCCAGCCTGGACCAAAATACCCTCCTGTGTACCTTCCTCAAGCCCCAAGAGAACAGAATATCACTGTAACCTTCTGCAGGCCCTATAACACTCCTGCCTACTGGCCTATAGCACCACATGACCTCAGTAACCTGCTCCCAACCTTACTGAGTACCTTATCTGCATAAACACCTCCAGACACTTTTCAAGCCACAACAACACTCCACATCTCTGTTTGCTCCTCCACTCCCTATAGTCCTCCCAACACCTCAAACATTGTCTCTGTGTAATTCTGCAATTTGGGGCAGCACGGTGGCTCAGTGGTGAGCAATGCTGCCTTACAGCGCCAGGGACCCAGGTTCGATTCCAGCGTTGAGTGACTGTCTGTGTGGAGTTTGTACATTTTCCCCGTGTCTGTGTGGGTTTCCTCCGACACTCCAAAGATGTGCAGGTCAGGTGAATTGGCCATTCTAAGTTGCCCATAGTGTTAGGTGCATTGTCAGAGAGAAGTGGGTCTGGGTGGGTTACTCTTTGGTGGGTCGGTGTGGACTTGTTGGGCCGAAGTACCTGTTCCCATGCTGTAGGGTTCCTAATCTAAACTCTCCCTCTGCGTTCCATATTATTGTCCCTAAATATATCCCTCTATCCATAAACAGCCCCAAACCCTTCAAACCTCCAAGTCTGTGTGAACTCCCACAGTTCCAACATCCCTCCTTCACTGTGTTACCCTTTTCAGTCCTGAAACATTCTGAAAATGTGGACATCCTACAATCCTCCCTATCTGCATAATCCTCTCAGGTCCCTATAACACCCCCGATCTGTGGAACCAACTCCAATGCTTGTGACTCTCCCGATCAGTTTCTACAAGACTGGCTATCTATGTAACATCCTCCTGTCGCTATCACCCGCCCTGTCAATGTAAGCTCCTCCAGTCTCCCCATCAATCTAATCATCTCCATAACCTTCTTCAGCTCTTACACCCCTATCTGTGTAAACGTTACATTCCCCTACAACTATCCCTAAAGCAGAAACCTCCTCCAGTGTCTGCAATACTCCTTATCTGTGTTAGTGTCTCCAGGCTCTATTGCTGTTCCTGTCTCTGTAAGCTCTGACAGATTGTCCAGCTTTCCGGTCCATATAATTTCCAGAACCTCAGCATCCGACATCAACAAATGAATTCATTAACTACAGCCTTCCATATCTCTGTTCGTCCCTCAATTCCATCAAACTTCATAGTCTCTGTAAATAGCACC
>NW_025215099.1:13351-16485 GCF_004010195.1 Chiloscyllium plagiosum | reverse complement strand
CAGTATCTGCAACCCTGTTGATTTTTGTCACCTCCTCCAGAACAGCACTCCACATCTCTGTGTAACTGATGAGAATGCTGTAAACCTGCCTTCACAGTCCTCAGTATCTCTCTGAACTCCTGCAGCCCTACAACCCTCAGTATCTCTGGTTCCTCCAATCCCTATAATTCTCCCTGGCTGTGTGAACTGATCCAGCCCCTTCCACCCTCCCTATCCCACTCACTCCTGCAGCTCCAACTACTGTCCATTTCAGTGTAATTCCCGGCACCGACAATCCTCCCGGTCTCTATAAACTCCTGCAGCTCCAACTACCACCCCAATCTGTGTAATCTCTAGTGCGTCCAAACCTCCCTTTCTGTAGCTCCAAATACCACCCAATCTGTCTAATCTTCAGTGCCTCCAACCGTCCCTTTCTCTAAAATATTCTATAGTTCCAACTACCACCAATATCTGTGTAATCTTCAGTCCCGACAACCCTCCCAGTCTCTGTATCTCCTGAATCTCCAACGACCACCCTTATCTGAGTAATCTCTAGTCCCTATATTCCTCCTGATCTCTGTAACTCATTCAGGACTGATAACCCTGTAACTCTCCTTGACATCTTTCAACCCGACAACCGATCAGAAATCTAATCACCAACAGTGATCTCAAACCACCAGAGCTCTGTAACATTCTCCAGTCTCTACAACCCAGCTTTTCTCTGTTAGTTTCTCTGGCAACTGTATTCCCTTTTATCTCCAGTTACAGATCCTTGCTCAGGGAAACAATGTCTCAGTACTGAATCTGTAAGAACACACGAATCTTCGTTGTATCAATAAATTTGCCTCATTTTCTAAAATTTAATGACTGCAAGTTCAACCTTCTCCACCTCTTCTTATCAATATCCCTCCATTTTGAAGAACAGCCTGGTGAACCTTCTCTGGGCTTCCTCCAATGGAAGGACATTTTCCCTCCAGATAGGGGACCAAATCTGTTCACAGTATTCTCACTGTGGGCTGACAGGAATCCTCTATAGTTGTTACAAGCCTCCCTATTTTTATTCTCCATTCCCTTTGGAATCAATGCCAGCATTCTATTTACCTTCTCTTTGTCCTGCTTGCCCTGTATACCACCTTTCTGAGATTTATACACAAGGATTCCCAAGTTACTCCGTGATGTAGCTTTCTGCAGTTGCTCTGAAACCAAGAAGTGACATCAATAATCAGGAAGGTGCTGGAATGTATGGTAAACAATATGCCAGAAATGCGAACTGCACAGTTAGAAACCTATGGAAAGAGCGCAGTCCATACGACCATCATTTATAGGAGTAGAATTAGGCCATTCGGTCCATCGGGTCTATTTCACTATTCGATTATGGTTGAATTGTTTCTCAACCTAGTTCTCTCAATCACTCCCTGTAACCCTTGATCTCCTTACTCATAAAGAACCTAGCTATCTCTGAATCACTTAGCACCCACAGCCCCATGAGGTAGTGAGTTCCACAGATCTGTCACCCTCTGGCTGAATAAATTCCTCCACATCTCTATTCGAAAGGGTCGTCCCTTCACTCTGAAGCTGTGCCCTTGGCTCCGAGTCTCTCCTGGTCATGGAAACATCTTGCCCACGTCCACACCATCCAGGCCCCTCAGTATTCTGTAAGTTTGAATGAGATTCTGCCGCTGCCTATGAAACTTCATCAAGTGCAGACCCAGAGACTTCACCTGCTCCTCATATGACACAAATTTCATCCCTGGGATTGTTCTTGGAAACCCATTTCTCGTACCCATTCACTTCCTTTGTCCAGACTCTTAATATATAACGCGTGGAGTGTAGTCCCAACACTGAACCCTGCGGAGCTCCCCTCACCACCAGTTCCCATCATGTAAAAGACCCCTTTCTTCACACTCTCTGCCTTGTGCCAATCAAACAAATCCTCTACCCATGCTAAGCATGTTGTTCTGAAATGGAAATTTCATTTCACACCCACTGCAGGATTTATTTTTCAGTCTGGCTGTAAACAGCAGAGTTTCACCATTACCTTCCCATCTGTAATTCCCTGGAGAAGGTGGTGGTGAGCTGCCTTCCTGACCCATTGTAGTCCTTTGGGTATAGGGACAGACACAGTGCTGGGAGGATGGTGCGTGTCTTGGAGGGCACCTTGGAAATGCTGGTGTTCCCGTGTACCTGGAGCTCCTGTCCTTCCAGGGTATAGTGGTTCCAGGTTTATGAAGGGCTGTTGAAAGACCCTGCCTGAGTGACCTCTATTCGAAAGTGTCTGAAGAAGGGCTTATGCCCGAAACGTCGAGTCTCCTGTTCCCTGGATGCTGCCTGACCTGCTGCGCTTTTCCAGCAACACATTTTCAGCTCTGACCTCAGTGCTACCTGTAGATCTTTTATTCCTTCATTCATGAATGAACACGAGCTTTGTTGGCTGACCCAGCATTTATTGTTGAGTTTGAGTTGTCCCTGAGAAGGTGGTGGTGAGCTGCCTTCCTGAGCCACTGCTGTTGTTATCTGTGTACCCTCCAGCAGGCACTACAACACTCCTCATGTCTGTAACTGCATACAGATAATGCAGGTCTCCCTTTCATATCTGACATCCTCCCCGCCATATAAATCTGACGGTTCCTCACAATATCTCACCTCCTCCATTCCCATCTGTTCTAGAGATCACTAAAATTTCTTTATTCTTGTTTAAACTTCTGATCACCAAAAATCTCTCCCTTTTTAAAATTGTAACTCCTTTAGTTTCTGTTACTCTCCATCTAACTGTAATCAATGACAGCACAGGTTCCCTTCCTAAATGTCTATAATTATAATGGTTGGATGTGTTAAATTGGTGCTTTTCTTCCTCATTATACATCTCAGGACTTCCAGCCCCTACAATCCCACTATTTGGAATGCTCCCATTCCCTGCACCTCCTCATGTTCTGAGGGTCCTTGAAAACCACCAGTGCCCCAAAGGTTTATGTTCCCCCCAGTTACTGCAAGTCTTCTCACTCTGTCACATGCAAGTCTGTCACATCCAAGTCTCCATCCAAGTCTCCAGGACCAGACAACATTTGCTGGATGTCAATTCCCTTTTATTGAAGTCTACACATCACCGTAACCAGTTCAGAAAAAGCCCTTTAGACTCTACAAAGCTCCGTCATGAA
>NW_025215099.1:0-10751 GCF_004010195.1 Chiloscyllium plagiosum | reverse complement strand
GGAATAGTAGAGGAGACTACCAGGATTATAAAAATAATGGGAGATGCAGTTAGTTCTAATTTACAACAACAATTTTATCAGTGGAAGATGGAGTAAGAACGAAAGCCTGAATCTGAGGTACTCTGCATGGACGTGAATACTCGGAATGTGCGGAGTTCCAGATGCAGATTGTGGAAATCTGATGGACGGATCACCGAGAGCTGGCTCAAGGAATGGCAGGACTGGGTGTTAAATATTGCTGGGTATAAAGGATTCTGAAATGCTGAAGGGAAGGGAAAGGATGAAGGTAGAAGTATTGGTTTTGATTAGCGTTAGTTAAGGAGTCCAAGAGAAAGAGGATCCGTCCAAGAACAGAATGAATTTGGCTGGAGCTACAGAACAACAAGTGTACAATTACACTGTGAGGTACAGTTTGTCAGCCAGGAACCATTGGAAAGGATGGAGAGAATAAATCGGCAGGTTCATTTGAGAGCGATGACAATACTACAGATCGGTTATACTGCGAAACTTAATGTTTCCAGATATAGACAGGGATACTAGTGGTGAAATGGAGGAGGGCTGACTGCAGGAGTATGTTTTCAGCCCAAGAGGGCATGTACTGTTGGACCTGGTCCTTGGGAAAGAGGTGGGGCAAGTGGATCCAGTGTCAGTTGGGGAACGTTTTGGGGCACAGCGATCATTTTATTGTAAAGATCAGGGGGACGGTAGAGAATGATGTGCAATAATTGAGAGTGAGAAACATTAGTTGACTGAGAGCAGCCTTCAATGGGGCAAGAATGAAGCTGGGAACCTTTCAACAAGGCTAGTGAAATTGCAGCTTTCAATAGAGTGAACCAGGTCAGATTGAGCTGGGATTATGGAGATGTTCCTGCAGTGTGACCATGACTGAGATCTGAATAAACAAACGTTTTCCCCATTTTTACAGGTAGGTTAAATAGGCCAACACAGTGAAGTAGCATTGTGTATAAAGAATGGGATCATTATTATCGTGATTCTAATCAATTTACACACTGCTCCTCCCTGCCCTCACCGCTCATCCTTGCGTATTGATTATGTCAAACATTGGCAACCTTTGAAAAATTCAGAAAATAGCACAGTACAGAGGAGATCACTCTGTCCACTGTCTGTGTTGGTAAAGATGTGACGTTGTTTTTTAAAACCCTAGTTCTGTCTCCCCGGACAGTGTAGGACTTTAAGTGCAGATCCAGACACGTTATTAAAATGATTTGAGAGTTTCTGCCTCTACTCCGCTTCCATGTGTGACACCCAGATCCCGACAATACTCTGGGTGAAATAACAACTTTCTTCACCACTTCTCAAATATTTCAATAAATTACATTAAATATTCGCCGCTCGTAACTGAGCTCTTCAACAGGAACAAGGTGTTCTCTCCCTTTCTAACCAGGCTCCTGACAATATGTGCACCCCAATAAAATCTCCTGTCAGCATCCACCATTTCAATTTTTCCTCATAACTGCACTTCCACTGTCACAGGATAACGAATCTCCTCTGTACCCTCTCCAATCCAATTCCATCCTTCCATGTGATGGGGTGACCAGAACTGTACACAGTGCCCAAGCTGTGACTGAACTCATTATTTATACAGTTCCTGCATAAGCTTGCTGCTTTGAAGTTCCGTATTTTGTCTGATAGAGGAAATAATGCCATTTGCTATATCAACAAGATTATTAATGTTTCCAGCTTCCTTCTGCCCACACTGACTATACTGTCATTTATTGTACATATCTCTCCTTGCACTTCTCTGGGTTCTTTGCTCCATTCACCTGGATCCTATAGTTTCTGTTTTTAAACTATCTGCCATGGAATCTCTCGTCAAATCCGAGTAAGTCACATGCAGTTACAGGTTACTGCCTCAGACCGACACAGTTAGATTAATTACACACGATCTTCCTTGAACAAATCCAGACTGACCATCCTGGAGTCCCAGGGACTTCTTCAGTGACCGTTTATCCACTGTCTCAGAATACCAGCTGCGACCTATTCAGTCATTCCCTTGCTCCACATTAAAGAAAGCTGCGGTGTTAGCCATTCTCCAGTCCTCCGGCACCATCCCTACATCCAGTGAGGATTGGATAATGTGGGTAACTATAAGGCAGGGGATTTTCCCCGGCTCCTTTTAACAGTCTGAAACATTGTGTTACCCCTATTTTAAGGATTTGAATCTCCTGTAAAATTCTCCGCTCCAAGTTTGTTGCTCCCAATATTTCACACTGCATCCCTATTTTAGTTCAGACAGACAGAGGCGTAAGCCATCTAATGATTTGGTCAAGTCTCATTTTAGATGGGTCATGTAGGGTTTCTCTCCACAAGGTGAAGTGCATTTTCTCATGATTCCATCCCCAATCTGTCTCATTGACTACCTTCCCTGCCCACATGGTCTTCCTCTCATCTGACACTAAGCAGATGCTTTTTTTCCCCTTTGTCATAACAACTGCTGACTGTCTGGATATCCCAGAATGCACCAGCCTTCCTGTTACAGGGGCCATCTTTAAAAAGTCATTATACTCTTGGATTGTCAATCCGAAACTGGCCTGGACATGGCAGAGGGGGTAAAACTGGGGTTTCATTTTGATACCAAGCCGCTGAGGTTCTGGTGGATGGCACGGTGCAAGAGAGGGACATTATCTTCCTCCAGGACAGGCAAGGGAGGCCATGACACTACACCCTGCCAGTTTGGTTGGAGGTTAATCCCTGTGTCAGTGAGGTGCCAGCCTTCTTAGTGAATGCCAAGCAGTGTCGGAAGGAGGTCAGTGACCATCTCCACGTCACCATGGTAAGTGCCATCTGCACTTTGTGACCTCGCCCTCACTGTCTCTCTGTTACTGCACCCACCTCCCACAAAGGCTCATGTTCTCCCACTGTCACTGAATGCAGCACCTTCTCTCGGTCTGTACCAACTGTTACAAGCAATTCCACTTCCCTGGAAGGAGCCACCCCACACGAGAGCAGAAAGAGCCAAGAGGAATAGGGGGTTCCCCAACATTAAGCTCATCACCCCATCACAGGGGAAGGATCCTGACCCTAACAACCATGAAAGGCTGACTGACCATGTCCAAGCTCCTGGAAAAGAGATCTGAGACACCTCTTGTCTCACTGCACTGGGCACCATGACTGACTGTTGACAATGATATCAAGCTTCCTGGGTTTGTGTCTGTGCTTAACACCAAAACAATGCAGCAGGCGGGTGAGCCTGGTAGCTCTGGCTAAGGGAAACACTGCTGAGGGCAGGGTAAGGCAAGGCAATGTCGGAAGGAGGTCAGTGACCATCTCCACGTCACCATGGTAAGTGCCACCATCTGCACTTTGTGACCTCGCCCTCACTGTCTCTCTGTTACTGCACCCACCTCCCACAAAGGCTCATGTTCTCCCACTGTCACTGAATGCAGCACCTTCTCTCGGTCTGTACCAACTGTTACAAGCAATTCCACTTCCCTGGAAGGAGCCACCCCACACGAGAGCAGAAAGAGCCAAGAGGAATAGGGGGTTCCCCAACATTAAGCTCCTCACCCCATCACAGGGGAAGGATCCTGACCCTAACAACCATGAAAGGCTGACTGACCGTGTCCAAGCTCCTGGAAAAGAGATCTGAGACACCTCTTGTCTCACTGCACTGGGCACCATGCCTGACTGTTGACAATGATATCAAGCTTCCTGGGTTTGTGTCTGTGCTTAACACCAAAACAATGCAGCAGGCGGGTGAGCCTGGTAGCTCTGGCTAAGGGAAACACTGCTGAGGGCAGGGTAAGGCAAGGCAATAATTCTGTGAGTATTCAAGTCAGTTCAAAGTGAGTGTGTACAAACACCGAGTGAGCAGCCCAGAGGGACAGTCCATGAACTGGGTGGGTGTCCCTGAGCACAGTGTCCTTGCAGCAGCATTGAGTGTGTACAAACACGGAGTGAGCAGGCCCAGAGGGACAGTCCATGAGCTGCGTGTGTGTCCTTGAGCACAGTGTCCTTGCAGGAGTATTGCAAGGAGGGTTGTCAGTGCACCCTGAGCTGCAGCATTGAAGTACAGAAGCATACTGTCAGTGTGTCGGAAATGTGCTGGGATGGCATGGTGAGGCTGGCATGTGCCAGATGCCTGCATTGGTGGGTGTGGAGTACATGCAGCTTCTGTCTGTGCAGTGTCCGCCGAGATGTTGGTGTCCAAGATAGAAGACCGTCGGAGCGAGGGGCGAGATGAAATCACCAGTTACCAGCTCGGACTTTCACGTCCAATTCTCCATATTGATTTTCTCTGCTGTGGGTGGGAGGGTATGAAGCTGCAAGTTTTTGAGAGATCCATTGAATGTGGCTGTTGATCATCAGTCATCATTCAGTCAACATCTTGCCATTCCCGCACGCAAATTTTGTTTTAAAGAACAGTCCAGCACAGGAACAGGCCCTTCATCCTAGCAAGCTCGCACTGACACATGATGCCATTCTAAAGTTAAAATAAAAGATTTTGCTCTGATACCTTCTATGTCATTCTATTCCCTACTTAGTAATACTTGTGCCAACATGCCTCTTAAACCTTGCTATACTGGCTTAGATTAGATTAGATTACTTACAGTGTGGAAACAGGCCCTTCGGCCCAACAAGTCCACACCGCCTTGTTTTAAAGAACAGTCCAGCACAGGAACAGGCCCTTCATCCCAGCAAGCTCGCACTGACACATGATGCCATTCTAAAGTTAAAGTAAAAGTTTTTGCTCTGATAACTTCTATGTCTTTCTATTCCTTACTTAGTAATACTTGTGCCAACATGCCTCTTAAACCTTGCTATATTGGTTTCTTCCCCTCTATCAGTGCATTCCAGGCACTTTCACATTCTGTCTGGGACAGCGAAAAAAAACCTTACCTATCATATCTCCTGAACTTTCTCCCTTTTACCTAAAACCGAACTGTCCTTCTATCTATGCCTCTGATAATTTTGGAAATATCTATCAGGTAGCCCCATAGCCAATGATGCCCAGCTGCACACAAACCATGTTTGTTCAATATCTCCTTCTGACTAATACCCTCCAGACCAGACAAGATCCTGGTAAAACCTTTCCATACCATCTCCAACACTTCCATATCGTTCTGCTGGTGGGGCAACCAGTACTGTACACAATATTCTAAATGTACCTCGAACTAAGTTTCTGTACAGCTGCAATGTGACCTGCTAATGTTCATACTGCATGCTGCGGTGTATGTCTGCAAGTTTGCCGTCAGTCTTCTTGATCACCCTATCCACCCATGTTGCTACTTTCAGGGACTGAGGAGCTGTACACCTCGATCACTTCGGATGTTGATGCGGCCAGTAATTTTTCCATCCACTTTATACTTCTCTCCTGCATTAAACCTTCTAAAATACATCACGTCGCAACTGCCCAGATAAAATTACATCCGTGTTTTCTCTGTCCAAGTCTGCAGCTGACCTAAATCCTGCTGTATTCTCTGGCAATCATCCTCATAATTTGCAACTCCACCAATCTATTTATACATCTCCAGTCACAAAAACACTGTTCCATCACTACTCTGTCTTCTATGACCAAGCAGTTCTCTATCCATCTTACTAACTGACCGCTGATCCCATTTCACTTCATCTTCTGCATGAGCCTGCCATAAGGAGCCATAAGGAACCATATCAAAGGTTTTGCTAAGGTCCAAACGGCCAATATCGAGCCCCATGCCCTCATCAATCAATTTTGTCATTTCCTCAAAATAATCCATCACGTTTGTGAGACAGGATATTCCCCACACAACCGTGTTGCCTGTTGCTCGTAAGTCCATACTAGGTATGTTGGGCCGTGTGACAGTGACTGTACAGTAGGAGGTATGTCGAGCTGTGATGGTTACTGTACAGTGGGAGGTATGTCAGGCCATAATGGTTACTGTACAGTGGGAGGTATGTCAGGCCGTGATGGTTACTGTACAGTGGGAGGTATGTCAAGCCATGACGGTTACTGTACAGTGGGAGGTATGCTGGGCCATGTGACACTGACTGTACAGTGGGAGGTATGTCGAGCTGTGATGGTTACTGTACAGGTGGAGGTATGTCAGGCTGTGATGGTTACTGTACAGGTGGAGGTATGTCAGGCTGTGATGGTTACTGTACAGTGGGGCGTATGTCAGGCCGTGATGGTCACTGTACAGTGGGTGGTATGTCGAGCCATAACGGTTACTGTACAGTGGGAGGTTTGTTGGGTCGTGATGGTTACAATATAGTGGGAGGTAGGTCAGGCCGGTTTGGTTACTGTACAGTGGAGGGTATGTCAGACCATAATGGTTACTGTACAGTGGGAGGTATGTCAGGCCGTGATGGTTACTGTACAGTGGGTGGTTTTTGGAGCCATGACAGTGACTGTACAGTTGGGCCGTGATGGTGAATGTACAGTGGGAGGTATGTCGAGCTGTGACAGTTACTGTACAGTGGGAGTTATGTCGGGCCGTGATGGTTACTGTACAGTGGGAGGTATGTCAGGCCATAATGTTTACTGTACAGTGGGGGGTATGTCGGGCCGTGATGGTTACTGTACAGTGGGAGGTATGTCGGGCCATGACTGTGACTGTACAGTATGAGGTATGTTGGGCCGTGTGACAGTGACTGTACAATAGGAGATATGTCGAGCAGTGATGGTTACTCTACAGTGGGAGGTATGTCGGGCAGTGATGGTTAGTGTACAGTGGGAGGTATGTCAGGCCGTGATCGTTACTGTACAGTGGGAGGTATGTCGAGCTGTGACTGTTACTTTACAGTGGGAGGTATGTCGGGCCATGATGTTTACTGTACAGTGGGAGGTATGTCGGGCCATGATGGTTACTGTACAGTGGAAGGTATGTCGGGCTGTAATGTTTACTGTACAGTGGGAGGTATGTTGGGTCGTGATGATTACTGTACAGTGGGAGGTATGTCGGGCCATGATGATTACTGTACAGTGGAAGGTATGTCGGGCTGTGATGTGTACTGTACAGTGGGAGGTATGTCAGGCCGTGATGGTTACTGTACAGTGGGAAGTACGTCGAACCATGACAGTGACTGTACAGTGGGAGGTATGTTGGGCCGTGTGACAGTGACTGTACAGTAGGAGGAATGTCGAGCTGTAATGGTTAATCTACAGTGGGAGGTATGTCGGGCTGTGATGGTTACTGTACAAAGGGGCGTATGTCGGGCCATGATGCTTACTCTACAGTGGGAGGTATGTCGGACCGTGATGGATACTGTACAGTGGGGGATATGGCGGGCCGTGATGGTTACTGTACAAGGTGGGGTATGTCGGGCCGTGATGGTTACTGTACAGTGGGTGGTTTGTCGGGCCGTGATGGTTACTGTACAGTGGGAGGTATGTCTCTCCCTGACGGTTACTGTACTGTTTGAGGTATGTCGGGCCGTGATGGTTACTGTACAGTGGGAGGTATGTCTGGCCGTGACAGTTACTGTACAGTTGGAGGTATGTCGGGGTGTGATGGATACTGTACTGTGGGAGGTATGCCGGGCCGTGATGTTTACTGTACAGTGGGAGAGATGTCGGGCCGTGATGGTTACTGTACAGTGGGAGGTAGTTGGACCGTGATGGTTACTTTACAGTGGGAGTTATGTCGGGCCGTGGTGGTTACTGTACAGTGGGAGATTTGTTGGGCCGTGATGGTTACAGTACAGTGGGAGGTATGTCGGGCCGTGATGGTTAATGTACAGTGGGAGAGTTGTCGGGCCGTGGTGGTTACTGTATAGTGGGATTTATGTCTGTCCAGGAAGTTGCAGACTGTATGAGTTATACAGAATATGATTGTGCTGCTGCCGATGGGCCATTATACCTCATGGATGCATCGTCATTGGTTGCTTAATCTGTTTAAAGTCTGTACCATTCAGTAGATATAACAGTGTGGAGGGTCTGCAAAATGTGGAAGTTAGCCCTTGTTCCCCATTAGGACTGTGCAGTGACCATTCTTACCGATATATGAAATGGAGGAGTGTATCTGCAGCAGGCAGATCGGTGATGATGTCGTCAATTTTTGGTTTCCCTTTTATTGGTTCCCCATAACCTGCCACAGAGCAGTCTAGCCGCCACAGGATCCAACATCAATGCTGAGCACTATGATTATTTTAGATTTCCTACACTGTGGAAACAGACCCTTTTGCCCAACCATTCCACGCCAACCCCTTCCAAAGAGCAACCCACTCCCATGGCCAATTCACCTGATCTGCATTTCTTTGGACTGTGGGAGGAAAGCCATGCAGACACGGGGAGAATGTGCAAACTCCACACAGGCAGTGGCCCAAGACTGGAATCAAACCTGGGTCTCTGGTGCTATGAGGCAGCAATGCTAACCATTGAGCCACCATGCCTCCCCATATTGACTATATGTCGAGGAGGTGTCCGCCTCTGCCTGGCTGTGTCCTGTCAGTGGGACAGAACCTACCACAGAGGATGGTGATGTTGCCTGGGACATCGTCCTGTTCACATAATCTTGCTTTCCAGACAATATCTGATTGTTGCTTGATTAGTCTGTGGGAAATATACAGCAGGTCACTTTTACATTCTATATAATGATGAATTAATATCACTTTATTTCTTACATATTTTAAAATAAACCAAACATCATTGTTTTTCAGTTGAAAGCAATTGAAGTGAACAATAATTGACTTACCAGAGCGCACACCTAAGTATTACAGTTCAGTGACTATAGTAAACAGGCAATTCATGTCCAGTTCAGTGAACACACCATCTTGCAGGCAGAAAAGCTGTTGGAAATGACATTGAGAAACAACCTACATTCAGGCACAGTTTTACTGGCCCTCACCACGATCTCCAAAAACACTGGCCATCTCCAAAATCTGTTCAGTGAGCTTCCTAACTTGAGCTGGACAGTTAGTCACACAATCCCTCACAATAGACTGGTTAGAGACATACCTGAACAACAGGGAGATGTGTGTGGGGCAGACAGGTCAATGGACTAACATATGGCGCTGGTCCAGATGCAGTTCAACATTTGTAACAATGACCAGTAAACAACTATGTATTGCAAGTATATCCCTTCTGTAATTTTATACCTTGGACCCAATCCTGAATGAATGTGTTATAAAGATGAAGGGTTCCTGCAGCAGATAGCATCTTACATTGAATCCCTCATAAACCATATCCAGTGTATGTTATTTCCACAATGTCAGTATCCAAACAGAATTGTGCAGCTCCATTGATGGCCAGTATGATCCCGGCCCAACATCCTTGTGTGTGACTTGAGCTGGAAATCTCTGTGTAAATGTTTGCACCATTGTTCTAACCATTAACAGCAAAGTCTTTTTCCTGAAGGTCCGACATCCTTTCATAATACCAACTTTTAGATTGTCCAATAAACACAAATTCCCTCCTTTATTCAGTTCATCTTTATAACCATATGGTGAAAACAGTGCACAACTCACAGTATGGAGCATTGAAATGATGGGCCTCAGTTCCACACCCAAGACCAAGTTATTATTAAGTGCAAGGACTTTGAAAATAGAACATAGAACAGTACAGCACAGAACAGGCCCTTCAGCCCACGATGTTGTGCCGACCATTGATCTTCATGTATGCACCCTCAAATTTATGAGACCATATGCATGTCCAGCAGTCTCTTAAATGTCCCCAAGGACATTGCTTCCACAACTGCTGCTGGCAACGCATTCCATGCTCTCGCAGCTCTCTGTGTAAAGAACCCGCCTCTGAAATCCCCTCTATACTTACCTCCAACCAGCTTAAAACTATGACACCTCGTTTTAGCAATTTCTGGCCTGGGAAATAGTCTCTGGGTTTCGACTCTATCTATGCTTGTCATTATCTTGTATATCTCAATTAGGTCCCCTCTTCTCCTCCCTTTCTCCAATGAAAAAAGTCCATGCTCAGTCAACCTCTCTTCATAAGATAAGCTCTCCATTCCAGGAAGCATGCTGGTAAACCTCCTCTGAATCCTCTCCAAAGCATCCACATCTTTCTTTTAAGGGATCCATGTACCTGCCATCCAAGATCTCTCCATTCCTCCACATTGCCAAGAATCCTATCCTTAATCCAGTACTCAGCTTTCAAATTCGACCTTCCAAAATGCATCACCTGGCATTTATCCAGGCTGAACTCCATCTGCCACCTCTCAGCCCATCTCTGCATCCTGTCAATGTCCCCCTGAAGCCTACAACAGCCCTCTATACTGTCAACTAGACATCCAACTTTTGTGTCGCCTGCAAACTTGCTAAACCATCCTTCAATCCCCTCATCCAAGTCATTAATTAAAATGACAAACAATGGAGACCCAAGGACGGAGCCCTGTGGAACACCACTCACCACTGACTTCCAGGCAGAATATGTTCCTTCTACTACCACTCGCTGACTTCTGTAGGCCAGCCAATTCTGTATCCAGACAGCTAAGTTCCCCTGTATTCTATTCCTCCTGACCTTCTGAATGAGCCTACCATGGGGAACCTTATCAAATGCCTTGCTGAAGTCCGTATACACCACATTCACAGCTCGACCCTCATCATGACCTGCTCCTCACAAAGCCGTGTTGACTGCATTTAATCAAGCCATGCATTTCCAGATTGTCATAAATTCTATCCCTCAATCCTTTCTCACACCTTGCAGACAACAGACGTGAGACTGACTGGACTGTAATTGCACGGGAATTCCCGATTTCCTTTCCTGAAGAGAGGAATTACATTTGCCTCTATCCAGTCCTCAGGAACGACTCCAGTGGAGACCAAGAATGCAAATATCTTCGCAAGTGACGAAGCAATCA
>NW_025215098.1:58043-63268 GCF_004010195.1 Chiloscyllium plagiosum | reverse complement strand
AGAGAAAGTATTGTGAACGTTCTCTCTCTCTCTCTCTCTCTCTCTGGGGAAGTCAGAATAAAAAGTGCATCCCCACGGCCACACATCCCAAGTCAGTATCAGACCAGGAAACAGACCCAGGGACTGGAAATCTGAAACACAAAACAGAAATTGCTGGAAAAACTTAACACGGCTTTCCCGGCCCGGATGCTGCCAGACCTGCTGAGTTTCTCCAGCTATTTCTGTGTCCGTTTCAGCTTCCCCACCCCACCCCACCTTGTCCAGTTCAAAGCGAATACGGCCTCCTCATTCCCTATCCCTGGACTTTCTGAACTTCCTGCTCTTTATTCACGAGAGATGGGTACCCCTGTGGTAATGCTCAATTCCCCATTCTAAGTTAAAAATCCCACAACACCAGGTTATAGTCCAACAGGTGTACTTGGAAGCACTAGCTTTCGGAGCGCTGCTCAGATGGTTTCTGCTCAGACTCCGAAAGCTAGTGCTTCCAAATAAACCTGTTGGACTATAACCTGTGATTTTTAACGTTGTACACCCCAGTCCAACACCGGGTCATGCTCCCCATTCTAAGTCCTCTCACCCCACGTCTTGAGAGTCCAGAGTCAAAGAATCTTACAGCACAGAAACTGATCCTTTGGTCTGACCATAATCCCAAATGAAACCCAATCCCACATCTGCCTGTCCCTGCCCCGTGCCCCTGCTAACGTTTCCTTATCCAACGACTTATCCAAATGTCTTTTAACTTGTTGTAATTGGACCCACATCCACCACTTCCTCAGGAATTTCATTCCACACGCTAACCACTCTCTGTGTAAAACAGTTACCCCTCACGTCCTTTCTAAAATCTTTCTCCTTTCACCTTAAAAATATGCCCCCCTTCCGAGTTTTCAACAACCCATCCAAGGGGAAAGATAAAACCCCTATCTGGGTTTTATAAACTCAGTACGGAATCATCCCTCAACCTCCTACACTCTAGCGAAAAAATATCCAGTCCATTTTTCGATCTCAAACGCTCCTGTCCCAGTAAATCTCTTTCTGATCCCTCTCCGGTTTAATTAGAATGACAGTGGTTAGCACTGCTGCCTCCCAGCGCCAGGGACTCGGGTTCGATCCCATCCACGGGGGGGGGGGGGAGCGACTGTCTGTGAGGAGTTTGCACATTCTCCCTGTGTCTGCGTGGGTTTCCTCCGGGTGCTCCGGTTTCCTCCCACAGTGAAAAACAATCGCGTTTTACAATCGTGCCCTCCGCAACCACCTGATGAAGGGGCGTCGCTCCGAAAGCTAGTGTGCTTCCAGTTAAACCTGTTGGACTATAACCTGGTGTTGTGGGATTGTTAACCCTATCTCATCTGTTCCCTTCAGAATTTTATGTGTTTCTTTAAGATTCCACCATTCTTATAAATTCCAATGAATATAATCCTCGTCTACTCAGTCTCCCCTTCAACTCCGGAATCTACCTATCGAACCCCCTCCAGTGTCAGCACGTCCTTTCTCAAGTAAGAAGACCAAAACTGCACACAGTATTCCAGGTGTGGTATCACCAGCACCCTGTACAGCTACAGCATAACCTCCCTGATTTCAAACTACATCCTGAACACACCCACCAGCCAGTTTCGGAACAGTTTTGACCCTACTGTTGTTGGAATACTGAATGGCCTTACAAACACTTCACATTCGCCTGTGTTTGTGTCTGTGTTTTTGCCGCTGTTTACCTATTATTTACTAATCAATGTTACTTCACTCAGATTTGCCTGTATTGCTCGCAAAACAAAGCTTTTCACTGTGCCCAGGGACACATGACAGTAAATTCAATTTAATTCAACTCAATTCAACTCAACTCAATTCAATTCAACTCAACTCAATTCAATTTAATTCAATTCAATTCAACTCAACTCAACTCATTTCAATTCAATTAAATTAAATTCAACTCAGTTCAACTCAATTCAATTCAACTCAATTCAACTCAATTCAATTCAACTCAATTCAATTCAACTCAACTCAATTCAATTCAATTCAATTCAACACAATTCAATTCAACTCAACTCAACTCAATTCAACTCAACTCAACTCAATTCAACTCAATTCAATTCAACTCAATTCAATTCAACTCAACTCAATTCAATTCAATTCAACTCAACTCAACTCAATTCAACTCAACTCAACTCAATTCAACTCAACTTAATTCAATTCAATTCAACTCAATTCAACTCAACTCAACTCATTTCAATTCAATTAAATTAAATTCAACTCAGTTCAACTCAATTCAATTCAACTCAATTCAAATCAACTCAACTCAACTCAACTCAATTCAATTCAATTCAACTCAATTCAATTCAATTCAACTCAATTCAATTCAACTCAACTCAATTCAACTCAACTCAACTCAACTCAACTCAATTCAATTCAATTCAACTCAATTCAATTCAATTCAACTCAATTCAACTCAACTCAACTCAATTCAATTCAATTCAACTCAATTCAATTCAATTCAACTCAATTCAATTCAACTCAACTCAATTCAACTCAACTCAACTCAATTCAATTCAATTCAACTCAATTCAATTCAATTCAATTCAATTCAATTCAATTCAATTCAATTCAACTCAATTCAAATCAATTCAATTCAATTCAACTCAAATCAATTCAATTCAACTCAATTCAATTCAATTCAACTCAATTCAATTCAATTCAACTCAATTCAATTCAATTCAACTCAGTTCAATTCAACTCAATTCAATTAAATTAAATCAAATTAAATTAAATTAAACTCAACTCAGTTCAACTCAATTCAATTCAATTCAACTCAATTCAATTCAATTTTGGCAGCTGTGTTCCCCCACCTCCCCACCCCCAAATGACTTTGAAAGCGATGGGAAGTGTGTGTTATTAGTAGCTCACATTAGACAGAGTTGGCTAGGAGGGGATGTGTGTGTGAGGATCAAACATTCAGGACTGAGTTTCCTGTTTCTCCTCTTTTGCTGATGTTTCCTATACCTTAAGGAAGTTTCCAATGGATACAAGATGGTGTGATGGTGCTGGAAAAGCACAGCTGATCCCATAGTGGGAGAGGAGCAGGAGAGTCATTGAGTTATAGAGTCAGAGAGATGTACACACGGAAACAGACCCTTCAGCCCAACCCGTCCATGCTGTCCCAGATATCCTAACCTAATCTAGTCCCATTTAGAGTCAGAGAGATGTACACACGGAAACAGACCCTACGGCCCATTTCGCACATGCTGTCCTAGATATCCTAACCTAACCTAGTCCCATTTAGAGTCGGAGAGATGTACAGCACGGAAACAGGCCCTTCGGCCCAACCCGTCTATGCTGTCCCAGATATCCTAACTTAACCTAGTCCCATTTAGACTCAGAGAGATGTACAGCACGGAAACAGGCCCTTCGGCCCAACCCGTCCATGCTGTCCCAGATATCCTAACCTAATCTAGTCCCATTTAGAGTCAGAGAGATGTACAGCACGGAAACAGACCATTCGGCCCAACCCGTCCATGCTGTCCCACATATCCTAACCTAATCTAGTCCCATTTAGAGTCAGAGAGATGTACAGCACGGAAACAGACCCTTCGGTCCAACCCGTCCATGCTGTCCCAGATATCCTAACCTAATCTAGTCCCATTTAGAGTCAGAGAGATGTACAGCACGGAAACAGGCCCTTCGGCCCAACCCGTCCATTCTGTCCTAGATATCCCAACCTAATCTAGTCCGATTTAGAGTCAGAGAGATGTACAGCACAGAAACAGACCCTTCGCCCCAACCCGTCCATGCTGTCCCAGATATCCTAACCTAATCTAGTCCGATTTAGAGTCAGAGGGATGTACAGCACAGAAACAGACCCTGTTTCTGTGCTGTACATCCCTCCAAACCCTTCCTATTCATATACCCATCCAGGTGCCTCTTAAATGCTGTCATTGTACCAGCCTCCACCACTTCCTCTGGCAGCTCATTCCATACACGTACCACCCTCTGGGTGAAAAAGTTGCCCCTTAGGTCTCTTTTATATCTTTCCCCTCTCACCCTGAACCTATGCCCCTCTAGTTCTGGACTCCCGACCCCAGGGAAAAGACCTTGTCTATTTATCCTATCCATGTTCCTCATGATTTTATACACCTCTATAAGGTTCCCCCTCAGCCTCCGACGTTTCGAGTGTCAGGAATGTGGGGCGGGGGGGTAGGGCCCAAGGGGGCTGAGAGATAAATAGGGGAGGGGGTGGGGTGGGGCTGAGGAGGAAGGTAGCTGGAAAGGGAATAGGTCAATGAGGGTGATGATGATAGGTCGGAGCTGTGGGTGGACAGGATAGGTGGGAAGGGAGATGGACAGGTCAAGAGGGCGGTGCCCAGTTGGATCTGGGCTGAGGTGGGGAAGGCAGAGGAAACCAGGAAACCGACGAAGTCAACGTTGATTTTGTATGATCGGAGGGTCCTGAGGAGGAAGATGAGACGTTCCTCCCCCCAGGAATCGGGTGGCTAGGATTTGGCGGTGGAGGAGGCCGTGGATTTGCATGCCCTGGGCTGAGTGGTCCGACTCTACCCTGTGCTCCGACTTATCACCATCACATTCTCCACCTGCATTTACCTATCGCCGGCCCAACCACCTGCCATTCAGCCCAAAACCCCTTCCCATTTATCCTCTCAGAGGCCTTGGGCCACTCCCCTCATTTCTGATGAAAGGCTTTTGCCCGAAACGTCGATTCTCCAGCTGCTCGGATGCTGCCTGACCGGCTGTGTTATTCCAGCGCCCAACTCTTCGACTCTGACTCTCCAGCAACTGCAGTCCGCACTTTCTCCTACAGACGCTGTCACGTCGAGGAGTAACGTACAGAATATTGCAGAGGCTTTGTTTGGGGTACTGTGTCCAGTCCTGGTCACCCTGTTGCAAGAAGGATATTATCAGATTAGATTAGATTCCCCTACAGTATGGAAACAGGCCCTTCGGCCCAACAAGTCCACACCGACCCTCCGAGGAGTAATCCACCCAGTCCCATATACCCCTGATTAATGCACCTAAACACGATGGCACAATGTCCCACGGCCAATCCACACTAACCTGCACATCGCGGGACACTATGGGACAATTCCCCATGGCCAATCCCACCCTAACCTGCACATCCCTGGGCACTATGGGACAATTTCCCATGGCCAATCCACCCTAACCTGCACATCGCGGGACACTATGGGACAATTTCCCATGGCCAATCCACCCTAACCTGCACA
>NW_025215098.1:55834-57499 GCF_004010195.1 Chiloscyllium plagiosum | reverse complement strand
ACAATTTCCCATGGCCAATCCCACCGAACCTGCACATCCCGGGGCACTATGGGACAGTTTCCCATGGCCAATCCACCCTAACCTGCACATCCCTGGGCACTATGGGACAATTTCCCACGGCCAATCCACCCTAACCTGCACATCGCGGGACACTATGGGACAATTTCCCATGGCCAATCCACCCTAACCTGCACATCCCTGGGCACTATGGGTCAATTTCCCATGGCCAATCCCACCCTAACCCGCACATCCCTGGACACAATGGGACAATTTCCCATGGCCAATCCTCCCTGACCTGCACATCTTTGGACTGTGTGAGGAAACCGGAGCGCCCGGAGGAAACCCACGCAGACACGAGGGAGAGAATGTGCAAACTCCACACAGACAGTCGCCCCCGAGGGTCCCTGGCGCTGTGAGGCAGCAGTGCTAACCACTGAGCCACCGTGCCACCCCATGTACTGTTCCATTGATTTACTCATCCTTTGAAAAGTTGCAACTGTACACACACCCGGCACTTCCTCAGGAAGTTCTTTCCACATTTGGACAACCCTCTATGAAAATGAAAGATGCCTCTAATGTCTTTTTAAAATCTCTCTGCTCACACCTTAGAAATGTGCCCCAACACCCACCAATTCTTGACATCCCCCATCCTATGGAAAAGGAACCCGACCGCTACCCCTCATTATTTTATGAACCTGTAGTAGGCGGCACGGTGGCACAGTGGTTAGCACTGCTGCCTCGCAGCGCCAGAGACCCGGGTTCAATTCCCGCCTCAGGCGACTGTCTGTGTGGAGTTTGCACATTCTCCCCGTGTCTGCGTGGGTTTCCTCCGGGTGCTCCGGTTTCCTCCCACAGTCCAAAGATGTGCAGGTTAGGTGAATTGGCTGAGCTAAATCGCCCGTAGTGTTAGGTGTAGGTGTAGGTGTAGGTGTAGGGGTATGGGTGGGTTGCGCTTCGGCGGGTCGGTGTGGACTTTTTGGGCCGAACGGCCTGTTTCCATACTGTAATCTAATCTAATCTAATCCTTTGCAAGGCCTCCTCTCAGCCTCCTCCAATCCAGCATAAGAAACGTCCCAGACTGCACAGTCCCTTTCTAGCTAAAACCTCCCATACTCGGCAATTTCCTGGTAAATCTCTTTTGTACCTTTTCCAGCTTAATAATATCCTTCCTATAACAGAACTGGACACAGTGCTCCAGACGAAGCCTCACCAATGTCCTGTACAACCCCAACATATCGCCCCCAACTTCTGTACTCAAAGGACTGAGTAATGAAGGCAGGTGTGTGAAATGCCACCTTAACCGCCCTGTCTATATGCGACAGAAATATGACAATAGACTTTAGGTGCAGGAGTAGGCTATTCTGCCCTTCGAGCCTGCACCACCATTCATTATGATCATGGCTGATCATCCTTAATCAGTATCCTGTTCCTGCCTTATCTCCATAACCCTTGATTCCACTATCTTTGAGAGCTCTATCCAACTATTCCTTAAGTGAATCCAGAGACTGGGCCTCCACTGCCCTCTGGGGTAGAGCATTCCACACAGCCACCACTCTCTGGGTGAGGAAGTTTCTCCTCATCTCTGTCCTAAATGGTCTACCCCTTATTTTTAAGCTGTGTCCTCTGGTTCAGCACTCACCCATCAGCGGAAACATGTTTCCTGCC
>NW_025215098.1:42333-48385 GCF_004010195.1 Chiloscyllium plagiosum | reverse complement strand
GTACCAGCCTCCACCACTTCCTCTGGCAGCTCATTCCATACACGTACCACCCTCTGGGTGAAAAAGTTGCCCCCTCAGGTCCCCTTTTAAATCTTTCCCCCCTTCCACTTAAAAGTACACGCCCCCCACAGTCTTGAAATCCTGCACCCTAGGGAAAAGACACATGCCGTTTGCCTTATCCATACCCCTCATGGTTTTATAAACCTCTGTAGGTTCACCCCTCATCCTCCGACGCTCCAGGGAAAATCATCCCCAGCCTCTCCTTCTAACACAAACCCCTCCAGTCCCAGCAACAGCCCAGTAAATCATTTCTGAACCCTTTCCAGTTTAATAACATCCTTCCGAGAGCAGGGTGAGTATTTTAATTCATTCATGGTTGAGATTTAGCCAGCATTTATTACCCGCTGGTCCAATTGCCCAGTGGTGAGCAGTTGAGAGTCAAACCCTTTGCTACGGGTCTGGAGTCACGTGTAGGTCAGACTGGGTAAGGATGGCTTATGTCCTTTCCTAAAGGACAGTAGGTGAACCAATGGTAATTAGACTGACATTTTAGTCCAGATTTTTAAAATCAAAATCAAAAACCAATTTCACCATCTGCTCTGCTCTGGCTGGCTCTGACCCCCTGTCAGATGGATTATTCGTCCAGATTCCAAGATTGTAAATTCTACTAGTTCGGTGACATTACCAGATCACTGGCTCACCGACAATGCCAGATTACTAGAGATACTAGTCCAGTGACATGACTAGATCAACAGTCATGCTTGTTATACTAATCTAGAGACATTATCAGATTACTGGTTCTGGATTACTAGCTCATTGGCTATACCAGGTTACTAGAGATGCTAGTCTTACTAAACCAGTGACAGAACCAGATTATTGATTCTGAATGACTAGCCTATTGATATTACTAGGTTACCCGAGAGAAAAGTTTTACTAATCCAGTGACATGACTAGATTAACACTTATGCTAGTTGTACTAATCCAGTGACATTACCAGATCGCAGGTTCTGGATTACTAGCTCATTGACAATGCCAGATTACTAGAGATACTAGTTATACTAGTCCAATGATGTTTCTAGATTAACAGTTATACTAATTTTAATAGTCCAGTGACCGAACCAGATTACTGGTTCTGAATTACTAGCCCATTGACATTACCAGATTACTAGAGATGCTAGTTTTACTAATCCAGTGACGGACTAGATTAACAGTTATACTAGTTAAAATAATTCAGTGACATTACCAGATCACTGGGTCTGGGTTACTACCCAATTGACCTTGCTGGATTACTATAGACATTAGTTTGCTTAGTCCATTGGCATTGCCAGATTAACAGTTATACTAGTTATGCTAGTCCAGTGACATTACCAAATTACTGGTTCTGGATTACTAGCCCTGTAACATTACCAGATTACTAGCTATACTAATCCATTGACATTACCACTGCACTTCACCCTAGTCTGTGGTATTTTTTTGAACACTTGTAGAATTCACAGTGAGCCATATTTCACGCAAAACACAGTGAGGTGTATAATTACTGTAACGGCTGTTGCACACAACTTTGCATCTTGCTCAGCAGTTTCTGGACAAAACCTTATGTCCTGTAATGAGAAATACATCCTTACTATCAACTTACATCCTCCATAACGTGTTTGCTTCACAGGCTGGACGGTTTTACAGAACGGAATATTTATTTTGACAGTAAAGTCCTCACAGACAGCATTTTGTAGTGGAAATGGTTCCATGATCCTTTAGATTAGATTAGATTAGATTACTTTACAGTGTGGAAACAGGCCCTTCGGCCCAACAAGTCCACACCGACCCGCCGAAGCGCAAACCACCCATACCTCTACATTTACCCCGTACCTAACACTACTGGCAATTTAGCGTGGCCAATTCACCTGACCTGCACATCTTTGTGACTGTGGGAGGAAACCGGAGCACCCGGAGGAAACCCACGCAGACACAGGGAGAACGTGCAAACTCCACACAGTCAGTCGCCTGAGGCGGGAATTGAACCCGGGTCTCTGGCGCTGTGAGGCAGCAGTGCTAACCACCGTGCCGCCCACGAGGTGAATTGGCCATGCTAAATTGCCCGTAGTGTTAGGTAATGGGTAAATATAGGGGTATGGGTGGGTTGCGCTTCGGCGGGTCAGTGTGGACTTGTTGGGCCTGTTTCCACACTGTAATGTAATCTAATCCTCTGATCAATCATATTGTACAGCCAGAGTCTCGTTTATCTGAATGATGCCTGTTTTAGGATCAACTCCAATACGCTGCTGAGCAATCATCTTGAACGCAACAGCTCGTGGCAAATGGGGAGTTTATGACACCAGTCAGGCATCGAGTCTGTGTATTCCGAAATGTTTTGTCTCAAATGACCTTCATTTTTTAATGCTGATAATCATCAAATGTGCTGTTGCAAACTATAGTTGCAAAAAAACAAAAAAAAAATCCTGCACCCTTTTTTTTACAGAAAGAAGAACAGGATGGTGAACCACAGAAATGCTTTGTGCAAGTTTCCTGTGATCCCAGTCATGAGCATTTGCAACGCTTTGGGGAGCGACAGCAGAAAGGGGACAATAATCTCTAACCAAACACCGAGCACTAAAACAAAGAACTGTTGGCACTGCAGATCGAAAACAAATAACAAAACAGAAATCGCTGGAGGTCTGAAGCAAATAAAAACATGAAATCGCTGGAAATCTGAAACGAACTAAAACAGGAATCGCTGGAAATCTGAAACGAACTGAAACAGAAATCGCTGGAAATCTGAAACGAACTGAAACAGAAATCGCTGGAAATCTGAAACAAATTAAAACAATTCGCTGGAAATCTGAAACAAATAGAAACAGAAATTACTGGAAATCTGAAACAAATAGAAACATGAAATCGCTGGAAATCTGAAAGAAACTAAAACAGAAATCACTGGAAATCTGAAACAAATAGAAACATGAAATCGCTGGAAATCTGAAACAAATAGAAACAGAAATCACTGGAATTCTGAAACAAATAGAAACAGAAATCACTGGAAATCTGAAACAAACTAAAACAAAGCACTGAAGGTGTTCCAGATGAGAAAACAGAGTAAACGTTCAGAGTTCAGTGACCTTTCTCCAGAATAAAAATCTCTTGCTACTTTCTACAAGAGTAGCCATTTCACCAGGTTCAAATATTTCACTGCCATGTCAGATATTGCACAGCATTTTTGTCAAATAAATACTTTTGCTCAATTTAACACATTGTTCCACCTATTTATCATCTTAGGCAGCAAAGACTAAGCAGGCAGGTTATTAACTGAGGAGCTGTAAATCAAGAGAGGGAAATATTCAATGAGACCGACATGGTCCTTGTACACCAGGCCCTGAAATTAAGTGTGCAGGTGCAGCAGGCAGGAGAGAAAGCACATTGTAAGTTGTTGTTCATAGCGAGAGGATTTGGGTACAGTAGCAGGGATGTCTTCCTGCAATTGTACAGGCCAGTGTTGAGAATTCATTTGGAATACCACGTGCAGTCTCCTCACCTGGAAAAGGATGTTCTTGCTATGGAGGGAGGGCAACAAATTAATTCCCAAATTAACCTCTGGGATGGCAGGACTGACATGTGAAGAGACATTGGGTTGGTCCCCACCTTACCACAGTGCCAGCTCGGCATCATTCTCATTGATCCATGGCCAATCCACCCTCACCTGTACATCCCTGGGCACTATGGGACAATTTAGTTTGGCGAATTCACCCTAACCTACATATCCCTGGGCACTATGGGACAATTTCCCATGGCCAATCCACCCTAACCTGCACATCCCTGGGCACGATGGGGCAATTCCCCATGGCCAACCCACCCTAACCTGCACATCCTTGGGCACTATGGGGCAATTTCCCATGGCCAACCCACCTTAACCTGCACATCCCTGGGCACTATGGGGCAAGTCCCCATGGCCAACCCACCCTAACCTGCACATCCCTGGACACTATGGGACAATTTCCCATGGCCAATCCACCCTAACCTGCACATACCTGGGCACTATGGGACAATTCCCCATGGCCAACCCACCCTGACCTGCACAATCCTGGGCACTATGGGATAATTTCCCATGGCCAATCCACCCTAACCTGCACATCCCTGGGCACTATGGGACAATTTCCCATGACCAACCCACCCTAACCTGCACATCGCTGGACACTATGGGACAATTTCCCAATGCCAATCCACCCTAACCTTCACATCTCTGGGCACCATGGGACAATTTCCCATGGCCAACCCACCCTATACTGCATATCCCTGGGCACTATGGGACAATTTCCCATGGTCAATCCACCCTAACCTGTACATCCCTGGACACTATGGGATAATTTAGTTTGGCCAATTCACCCTAACCTACATATCCCTGGGCACTATTGGGCAATTTCCCCTGGACAATCCCACCCTAACCTGCACCTCCCTGGGCACGATGGGGCAATTCCCCATGGCCAACCCACCCTAACCTGCACATCCCTGGGCACTATGGGACAATTTAGCATGGCCAATCCACCCTAACCTGTACATCCCTGGGCACTATGGGACAATTTCCCATGGCCAATCCACCCGAACCTGCACATCCCTGGGCATTATGGGACAATTTCCCATGGCCAATCCACCCTAACCTGCACATCCCGGTGCACTATGGGACAATTTCCCATGGCCAATCCATCCTAACCTGAACATCCCTAGGCACTATGGGACAATGTATTATGAACCTTGCAGTTAACCTATCCATCTCTCAGCACTATGGGACCATTTAGCATGACTAAACCGTCCTAACCTACACACCCCTGGACACTAAGGATAATTTAGCGTGGCTGATCTACCCGAACCTGCATATATAAATGAGACTGCCATTATTTTTTACATGATTTATGCTGCAGATGACATATAACAATGATGTGCCCACCCACTGCATTAGGTTTCTATGACTTATTGTGTGTTTCCATGTGGGTTACATGGACTACTTGATTGTAAGGAATATACGATCTTCCAGCACACTCTTTGTCCCGTGGATGCTGGTTAATAAACATTTTCGTGTATTAATCAAGTTAAGAAATCCCAAGTGGATTACAACGGCCAGTGGGCATGATCTGAGGGTTGGTTCAATTGGATGGGACTTTTTTTTTAAAAAAGGTTCACTCCTGGAGGTCACTGGGTGGTCCGCATTTGTTGCCCATCCTCAGGTTGTCTTGAAGTGAAGGAGTTCAGAGGGCAGTTGCTAAGGGTCTGGAGTCACATGGGTATTTTGTCCCCACCACCCCCCCCCCCCGAAAATTGGCAATGATCCATAGTCATCATTGATTCCAGATTTGACTTATCGAAGTCTTCCAGCGGGCTGCTGGTAAAGCACAGTAGATCAGGCATCAGCCAAGGAGCAGGAGATGGACGCTTTGGGCTTCTTCATGAATGAGGCTGGGAGTTCGAGGGGGTGGAGAGATAGATGTGAGGGGGTGTGGGGCTGGGGTAGGTTCCTGGGAAGGCGATAGGTGGGGGTAATGGTGATAAGTCGGAGAGGAGGGTGGAAGGGATAGGTGGGAAGGAAAGTGGCCAGTTAGGGACGTGTCATGAGGGCGGTGCCGAGATGGAACTGGGATAGGGTGAGGGGGTGGGGTGGGGGAGGGGAGCTGAGGAAACTGGTGAAGCTCACATTGATGCTGTGTGGTCGGCGGGTCCCAAGACGGAAGATGAGGCGTTCTTCCTCCAGACGTCGGGTGGTGAGGGAGCGGCGATGGAGGAGGCCCAGGACCTGCATGTCCTCGGTGGAGTGGGAGGGGGGATTGAAGTGTTTCAACTTCAAAGTCACCATCTGCCCCTGGTGGGATTTCAGCCTGTTTCCCCAAACGCTAGTTGGGTTTCTGATGAAAGTCAAGTGAGAACACTACTCGTCCATCGCCTCTTGCTGAGATATTTGTACCATCGATAGTCACAGGTGAGGTGCCGGAAGACTGGAGGTTGGCAAACGTGGTGCCACTGTTTAAGAAGGGCGGTAAAGACAAGCCAGGGAACTATAGACCGGTGAGCCTGACCT